>NC_060891.1:2800000-3010000 GCF_014805685.1 Silurus meridionalis
TTATTGCCTCCATGGAACGAAAGCGAAGTTCTTACATAAGCGACTGTAAGTATAACGGAAATAATGAATGGAATTGGATTATGGTTTAATCAAGCCACACACTCTGAACTTGTGTGTGTTACGAAATAATTATTAAGTCACTGTGGCTGAATTCCGAAACACAGCCATGAAAAATCACAAGACACCTCCTTTGACTGATTAAAACAATATTTACTACATTGACACAAGTTTGTGGACACCGACGCATAACATTGGTATGCACTTTTTGAAGATCCCATTCCACATTTAGTCCCCATTTGCTGTTATACAGTAATAATCCTTACTCTTCTGGGAAGATGTTCAACTAGATTTTGGGGTGATAGTTAAATTTGTGCTTAATCAACCAAAGGTTGTTAGTAAAGTCAGGTACTGATGTAAGTGAGGTGAGGAGCCCTGGGGTGCAGCATTCACATGCATTCCAATGCATTCCCATTCCTATAGCAGGCCACTCAGGATCTTCCACTTTAACCCATGTTAAGGATATCTTCATGGAGCTGGCTTGGTGCACAAAGCATTGTAATGGAAAATGTAATCTACGGCATCCGAAGGCAAATTCAAATAGAAATTTTATTTGTCACATATACATTCATACAGAGTACGACATGTAGTGAAACTGTCCAACATGTAAACATGAAAATAACTGTCCAACATGTAAACATGAAAAATAGAAAATAAAATAAAGTATAAAGTCAAGTATAAAAATATATTAAAAGTATAATTATAACTAAAATGTATGAAAATAAGGTTATGAATAATATAATATATATATAAAATAACAAAATAATTGTGCAACGGAGGAAAAGTGAGACGGAGCGCAAAATCCAGGTACTATTCATGTGTGTACAGTGAGTACAGCAGAGGCCTCAGCACACAACCCTGAGGAGCTCCAGTGCTGAGGGTGAGGAAGGATGAGGTGTGTTTGCCCACCTGGTGTGTCTGTCAGCAAGTTGGAGATCCATTGACACGGGTGGGCTGAGTCCCAGGACCTCCACCTTAAAGGTGAGTGTGGAGGGAATTATGGTGTTAAACGCTGACCTGTATTCCACACACAGCATTTTCACATACTGCATTTGCATAATTCTTACTGAAGTTATAAATTTCACATATTTTTGACTTTCACAAGACTTTAGATTGCTCCTCTTGCAAATGAGATAAAACATTTCAACACAGTCTCACATTTCTCCTTGTGTAGCCTCATCTTAGGAAACACAAACCCAGAAAAATATTTTTTATTTTATTTTTCACATCAATTTCAAATAAAAACATAATTTCTCTCAGCAGGTCTCCACGACCCATCGTTTGCGTAATTTTCCTTGGCCTTTCCTTGACATTCATTGCAATATTTAGCAGCTGGAGAATCTTGGAAGTTCTTCAACATTCTTTCTGCAATTGAAATGAATCTACATCAAGCATTAGAGAGCACATTCTGGGCTACAATTAAAGGTATATATGTATGAGTAGGTTTCAAGGCCACCCAGCTCTGACAGAGACCCCTGATCTCGGTGTGAGCTGCTTTAGAAGCACTATTTCGGCGCATTCGGATCAAAACCCCATGGGCAGGTAATTAGGACAAGTTTTTGGACAGCACAGTTATCACATATTAACCTCTGAGAGAGAGGGCGTGCTGTGAGGAAGCCGTGGGAAATGTGACTCGTTACTGGGATGCCGAGTGCCAAAATAAAGCGTCTTTTAAAATACATACATCACTCGGAGTCAAGCGGCGGCAAAGTTTCGATCGCGCTCGTCATTAGCGAGGGCTTTTATTAATGCTAACGATAGATTTATGCGCCGCACACTTATCATCCCGGACGTGAATCAACCCAGATGTTGGGTTACGTTATGTTGCGTTATGATCATCCGTCTTGTTGCGCATTCATTTGCTGATCGTTCTTCAAGCCTCCAGCTGTATGTATTTATGACTTATTCCCGTGTTTTATTTCAGCCCTTACTTAAAACTGACACGATTTCGACTGGAGATTGTTCCTTATTCTCGTTTTCTTTTGCTGGGAAAAGAGAGAGAGAGACAGCGAGAGATATAGAAAGAAGAAAGATTTCAATAACTAATTAATTTCCAATAAGTGATTAATGGAAAGAAAAACAGCAACAACAAACACAATAATAATCTTCTTCTTTCAGCTACCCCTGTTAGGGATCTCCACAGCAGATCATCGGTCTTCATACCACCTTGTCCTCTACATCTGCCTCTTCAAACCCACCACCTGCATGTCTTTTATCACCACATCCATAAACCTCCTTCTTGGCCTCTTCTACTCATATACCCCATGTAACCAAACCATCTCAATCGTGCTTCTTTCACCTTTTCTCCAAAGCGTCCCACCCTCTAATAAACTCATTTCTAATCCTGTCCATCCTTGTCCACTCCCTCCTGTATTTTCCGTTACTAATAATATTAATATTAATAATACTAATAATAATCTATGCTGTTAAATAATTGGAAAGCGACTGACTATAAGAAAATAATCAATCAATCCTTTTATAATGTCTCGTCCTTTATTTTGTCATCAGTAATGTACTCCTAAAAATATACACCAGGCTTTTTATCCATTTACCTTTACATTTCACAAAAAAAAACGCTCGTTATAACATAACAGATAGAAACAGTTCCCCGCCATCTCTCCAAAAAACCCTGCAGATAGATAGATAGATAGATAGATAGATAGATAGATAGATAGATAGATAGATAGATAGATAGATAGATAGATAGATAGATAGATAGATAGATAGATAAGATATTAAATCAATGAAATCTCCACGAAATCTAGTGGAACATCTTCCTAGAAGAGTGGAGGGTTTTATAGCAGCAGATGGAAACTACATGAGGAATGGGGTTTTTAAGAAGGTGAATCACATTGTCAGGGGTCCACAAACCTTTGCCAATATGTAGTAGAGTAGTGTCGATATCTCAGGTTACTTTCAGAGTTCATATCCTTCCCGAGTGGGGAATAAAAAATATATGGAAGGAACTGCGTTTGATAAATGAGAGGCGAGATAAGCACGCCCAGCGGGTCTCCTCCAATAACCCACCCATCTAGGAGCAAGTGAACGAGTGCAGGAGGGAGCCTAAACCAAACACTCTTCTCTCTCACCATTTCCTCTTTTATCCAATAACTTGACATTCCTTGTAAATCAGAAAATAGTCCACAAGTTCAAACGGGACACCATAAATTCCAAAAAGAAAATCAAGAGGCACATCTGAAATATTGATAGCCATAATCCTCAGGTTGTTTTTTTTCTCAGCAGGGAGGAGTGCTCGCTCATTCCTTTGAAACCTTTCGCTTTAACAGAAGGCTGCGCTAAAAAAAGAAGAAAATGAAAGAGAAAACAAACCCACACCTCGATTTACAGCTTCGAAAGAACGGCAAGAAGCGCTTCGTCGCTAGCATTGTTAATTGATTATTAAAATAAAACAAATGCTGCCACACATTCGTCCGTGAGATTCGTTTAGTCTAATTAGCATAAACATTAGCAAAAAAACCCCCAAAAAACCTCACACTTACTGAAGGAGAACGGAGAGGTGTTTAGCCAATCATGCTAAGTAATTTGCATTTAGGCATAAAAGGAAAGACGTTTCCTGCTAATGTTGTTGCGGCAACAATGACATATTGTCTGCTGCTTTCGAATTTCGCTCATCTCCGGGACTTCTCGGCGAACGGCTATACTCTGCGACGCTATTATCGCCGGAAGAATCTTAATCCAGCTAATGTGCTTGCTGTCCCGCTCTCTGGCTGATCGCTCTATAGTGTTCTTCTTGATGAAGTCATTTTGGTGGAAATGTATTGTTACGGCATTTTCTCCGGCTTTGCACAAATCCAGATTTACATAAATCCAGACTCAATAATGAACAAACAGGAAGCCATTTTGTTTTTAAACAAAATATATGATAGATATTTTAAGATTGTTAGAAATTGTGCTGTCGGATTAGATTCTTAGTTTTACTTTGAAGTTGCCTCGGATATAATTCCAGATGAAATACAGTCTATGGACAAAAGTATTGGGACACTTGGTGAGACCTGCGATGTTGTATAGATTAGAGACAGTGGCATTGAGTAAAAGACTGGAGGTGGAGCTGGAGGTAGCAGAGCTGAAGATGTTAAGGTTTTCGTTGGGAGTGACAAGGATGGACAGGATTAGAAATGAGTTTATTAGAGGGACAGCGCATGTAGGACGTTTTAGTGAAAAGGTGAGGGAGGCGAGATTGAGATGGTTTGGACATGTGCAGAGGAGGGACATGAGTTATATTGGTAGAAGAATGCTGAGGATGGAGACACCAGGTAGGAGGAAAAGATGAAGGCCAAGGAAAGGTTCATGGATGTGGTGAGGGAAGACATGCAGGTAGTTGGTGTGAAAGAGGCAGATGTAGAGGACAGGGTGGTATGGAGACGGATGATCCGCTGTGGGGACCCCTAATGGGAGCAGCCGAAAGAAGAAGAATACTGTATATCACTTCCCCAAACTGTTACCACAAACTTGAAGGCACACAATTGTCACTTTACTTTAACTACAAGACCCAAACCTGTTCCAGCATGACAATGCTTCTGTGCACAAAGCCAACTCCATGAAGATCTCATGCTATAGAGCTCTGACTTCAACCCTAATTGAACACTTCTGGAATGAACTGGAACAACACCACAGGCCTCCTCACCTACATCAGTACCTGACCTTACTAACAATCTTGTGGCTGAATTAGCAAAAACCTCCACACTCCAAAATCTAGTGGAACATCTCTCCAGATAAATGAAGCTTATTATACCAGCAAATGAGGACTAAACGTGGAATGGAATGTTCAAAAAAAGTACATGCTATGACCATCTTATGCTCAGGTGTCCACAAAAACGTTTGTCCATACAGAGTACTTACACATGGGTTGTTAAACATTTGAAGAAAATGTATGACCTGTGTGTACTGTACTTCATGGAACAATCATTGCAATCGGAAGAGTGTTGTCAAGACCACCATATTTAAACCCAAACACTTGCCTTTGTACCTCAAAATGTTAGGGACAGAAAATGAAAAAAAAAAAGTGTGTGAAAGTTTGTGTATTTGCTTTCAAATGAACGTGATAAATATCCTAATGAGAAGATTCTTGTTCATTCTGATTAGTTTTATTAGGATTAATGGCTTCGATTAAATTAGCAAATTTGGGTTTTGTTTGATTTTTGCTACTTTTTTTTGTACTTTCCCTCTCAAACGAAATTACATTAAAACAATTCCTAGAATCACATGTATTCTATTAATCCAGTTAATGTGTGTAATTATTGCCTGCTCGGTTTTCTGTCTTGTTCATCAATCTTGATTTTTAGCCAATTTCGACGATCTTTCATTCTGCAGCGCTGTTCATTCAGTTAGCAGTCGATTTATGGGATTGTATTTCGCTTGTAAATTGTTTGCTATAAAATCGGTTGCCAAATAAACCAAATTTGTACATTTTTTTATTTCAGGTCTTATTGCTACATTCGTATACACGGTCCTGTCTACTATACGTCCATTTACACAGTGAATTATGAAATAATGTACATTGGACGATGTTTAGTAGAATTTTGCCTGTGGAGAATTTTGCCTGTGGAGATTTCAGCTACAGGGTGTTATAAAATTCAGTAAGGTTAGTAAAGTTAGTAAAGATCTTCCACCCACACCCATTAAAGTAGATCTTCATGGATCTGGGTTTGTCTGCACAGGGGGCTTTGCCATGCTGGAACAGGTTTGGGTCTCCAAATTCGAATAAAGGGTAAATTTCATGCGACCACATCCAGGGACACCCAATAGAATTGTGTGATTGTGTGCCAACTTTAAGTTGGAAATTTGGAGAAGAACCACATACAGTATGGCTGGAAATGTCCCTGTATTTTTGTCCAATCTAGGGTATCTGTTTAAATAGAGAACTGTAGAAATCTTAGGCTTTATTTTTTATAAAGTCCAGAGGTGACACTGAACTTGGTCGGATGCTAGATATTGGAAGAAGTTCCATCCAGGAGAAATTAGAACCTCATTTCCTGCAGAGACCAGCCATAAATGATTATAGGTAATAAATCCATGGCCTCGTTTCGTTTTCTTTCTCATAACCCAATGCACACTTCAGCCGTGACTCTTTAAAGATATATTCACACACACAAGGTCATATCCTTTTTTTTTTTTTTTTTTTTTTTTTATGTGGCACATCTATAAATGCTTTGACTTGAACGTCCAGGCTTCTGAATAGTCATCTTTGTTTCCCCCTGTAAAACTTTCACGTCAGAAGTGACTCGCTTAAAAGAAAAGTAATAAATACGCTGCTCATCCTAGTTGTCACCTTTTGTCTTTTCAGGATCACAGCAGGCTTCTACAGTCATGCTAATAATAGTGTTAGAGCTTATATGCACAATGTAATATCACTCTCATGGATCAGTGTAAGTGTTAACTCCAGTATTAACTCCAGCATGTTCTCCATTCTTTCCCCTTACAGGAGGTGCTTTTTACCAAACACATCCATTTTCGTTGCCCCCATTTCCAGCCCCTATGAGAGTTTTAATTAGCCGTATGATGGAACACGATCGTGAAGCGATTCATGAGTGCCACTAGGAATCGCTCGTTCACACTTAGAAAGCCGAGTGGGTCGCAGTCAAATGGACGTTCAGGACCCAAAAAATCCAAAATATAATGGAACAATCCCCTCCCAAAAAAAAGACTCATCAGGATAAAATTAAAATTTTGAAGTTTTTTTTTTTTACATGCAATGATTCACAACACAACTGAACATTAAATCTCAACATTTGTTTTCTTCTTTTTAAATATGAAACCAGGATCTACTAAACAGCTCATTAAATAGCTCAACATTTGCGATCATCATAGATCCAACACCAACTCCTCCATGCCAGAGCCTTCAAACACTCAATGAGGTTCAATGTTAAAACTCTACATAACACAAAGGTGGGATCCAAATGGCGTTGGTACGTCTCTAGATGGTTCAGGATGTTTGCGGGGTCGTCCTCTACCCCATAATTCCTAATCTTCATGAGGTGGGACTGGAGCTGGGGCAACCTCAGGATGCCTCGAGATGGGTAGAAAGAGAAGCAGTGGAGAGAAATTAGCATAGCTGCTGTTCATGATATTAACAAGCACAAGTTGATAATGTGCATGTGATCAGATGTTCTGGGGCACAAGGTTATGATGTGTGATATGTGTAGGACTCGCTAAAAAGATAAGTCTTTAATCTGCACTTAAAGTGGGAGAGTGTGTCTGAGCCCCAAACACTGTCAGGGAGACTATTCCAGAGTTTAGGAGCTAAATGTCAGAATGTTCTACCACCTTTAGGGGACTTTACTTTTCTATGAACTACTAGAAGTCCCGAGTTTTGAGATCTGAAAAAGTGTGATGGATTGTAGCATGTTAGAAGACTGGAGAGATACATGGGAGCAGAACCATTTAGTGTTTAGTAAGTAATTAGCAGTAGTTTGAAGTCGATTCAAAACTCAACAGGTAGCCAGTGTAGGGATGAGAAGATGGTGATATTTTCTCGACCTTGTGAGAACTCTGACTGCTGCATTCTGAACAAACTGTAGCTTGTTTATTAATGATGCAGGACATGTACCTAGTAATGAATTACAATAGTCCAGTCTGGAGGTCATGAACGCATGGAAGAGTTTCTCTGCATCAGATATTGACAACATTTTTGTTAATTTGGCAATATTTCTGAGGTGGAAGAAGGCTGTTTTTGTAACATGGATATGATTTTTAAAAGACAAGTTGGTGTCTAAAATAACTCCCAGGTCTTTTACTGTTGAACTAGTAGTTACAGAACATCCTTCTAAATGCAGGTTGAATTGCCGAAGCTTCTGTGTCCTTTTTTTTTTTTTTTTTTTTTTTTTTTTGGGTGTTGGGGGGGTGATGAGTAAAATCTCTGTCCTATCAAAATTAAATAATAGAAAGTTATGCATCATCCAAACTTTAATTCTTTAACACATTCAGTTAACCTGGTCAATTGAGATGTTTTGTGCGGTTTTGATTATATATATATATATATATATATATATATAGATAGATAGATAGATAGATAGAGAGAGAGAGAGAGAGAGAGAGAGAGAGAGAGAGAGAGAGAGAGATAGGAGATAGAGAGCGCACTCAGTATCATCAGCATAACAGTGGAAGCTAATCCTATGCCTTGTAATAATATTTCCTAAAGGTAACCATGTATGTTGTAAAAAACAGTGGTCCTAGAACTGAAACTTGTGGCACTCCATAATTTACTTGCATTAACCTGGATAGTTATCTATATACATCGACAAATAGTAACGATCAGACAGGTAGGATTTAAACCAGCTTAATGCCTGTCCCTTAATGCCGAGGTAATTCTGTAAGCGATCGAGGAGGAATTCATGATCTATAGTGTTGAATGCAGCACTAAGATCTAGCAAAACTAACAGAGATGAAGCCTTGGTCTGAAGGTAAAAACATTATTAATCTTGCATTTTTTTTGCCAATGCAAGATTTGATTGGATTCTAGAAAGTAAAAGGTGATCATGTGCTTTTTCCAAGACCCATAAATCCAGTCATCCAGATCATACCTGCTCATACTGAAATCACCAGGTGGCAAAACCTGCTCAGAGAAAAAGTTATGATTGGAAGGAAGGACAGAATTATTTACAATATAATTTCATGCCTGTAGTGAAATTGCAGATGTAGTAACCCACAAGCCACTGTGCTAAATTACGTGCACCTGATTCACAATTAGCACTTGTATTGTTTTAGCACCTCACGTTTGCACTTCTTTGTCTCTGGTTGCCAGTTGTTGCTCCTCATCATCATGCTAAGGTTATGGTTTCCTTTGTTTAGTTTTTTTGTTCTTTGTTTCTTTGTGTTCTTTTCTATTTGCATGTGATTCAAATGATCCACACTCACATTCACTTGCCAAAGACAAGACAAAGAGACCTGGAGAGACAACATCATTCGACTCCTGCAGGTGCGAAACTCTGAATCCAAACAACTTGACAACTTTACTTAAAAATATTCGCCTAATTAGCAAAATTAGCGGGTTATTAGTTTCTGCTAGCTACAATATTACTTATTTATTTATTTATTTTAATTCATTTATTTATAACTTTTGTCACGTCATGTCACATGACTTTTCACACCTAATTCACATTTGCACGTGTATTATTTACTCACGGTCCACTGGACTACTTTCTTTCGTTTGTTGTCTTTTCAAGGTTGTTCTGCTCAGACTTATATTTCCTGTTAGTTATTGTTTCAGTTTTTTGTCTTTCCTTTCTTTGTTTGGTCTCTTTGCATTTCAATTCAAGGTTGCAGCTGCATTCGCATCCGTGTCTTGGTTTTTTTCAAAACAACTATAACTTTCCTTCATTTTAAAGTTTGAAGGACCAATTTACTGAGTTGGCCAAATTAATTTTTTATTATTATTATAATTTCCAGCCATTTCTGGTTCCTCCCCAAACTGGTAAAACAAAATTAGAGGGACATAATTGTATAGAATGTTTTAAGATGCAGTAGTTTTAACTGTTTCCTTCACTTGAACTAGGAAACCCAAACCTGTTCCAGCATGATAATGTCCCTGTGCACAAATCCAGCAACAAAAAGAGATGATTTACATGAGTCCTCACCTCACCTACATCAGCACCTGACCTTACTAACACCCTTGTGGCTGAATGAAACTCCACAAATCTCCACAAAATCCAGTGAAACATCTTCCAAAAAAAATGGAGGTTATTATAACAGCAAATTGGGACTAAATATGAAATGGAATGTTTAGAACAAATATACAGATCTTATTCTCTGGTCTCCTTCAGTTCACTTTTAGTCCTAAGTCATTTTTGTTGTTGTTTTTGTAAGTAATAATTTTTCAGACAGAGAATTTTCAGACACATTGTGCCTGGTATTTAATAATGATTACTTAGAGTGATCCATGATCCATCATGTTTTCATAAAACAAAGTATACAAAAATTAAAACAATCATAACAAAAAAATCTATTAAAAATGAAGACTTTTGCACACCTGTATTGGGGATTTTCTGTCAATCTTTGTGGCAAATGTTCTAAAGCTGAGTCAGGTTGGAGATTTGAGGTACTTGACTAGTAACTACATTTTATAGTTTGGAATCGAGTGTTCTGTAAAACAATCATTTCCTCACGTCATGGTTTTCACCCTCCTGTGGATCAATGCTACAGTGATTATTGATTCCACTGAGGTCCAGAGTTTTTTTTTTTTTTTCTGACCTGCAGTGGCACCTTCCAGAGTGAAATTTGCTTATGCCTAATTAATTAGCTAACACTTGGACTCTCTCTCTCTCTCTCTCTCTCTCGTCAGGATCTTTTGAAGTTTTGAGTCAGCAGGAGCATCTACCTGATCAATTATTCATCCATGTTGCAGTAAAAATATGTATTTTTTCACCCTAGCAAAATGCTTTGCTGAACAATGAGCAGAAGCATAATACCGATTTGGATAACAAATACAGTTTGGAAAATTGCTGCTGGGAGAATCTATTACTGTAGTTTAGGTTGTCAGGATTGTGGACTACAGTTCCCATCAACCAGTGCACCCTCACGTGATAGATCACATGATCTTTTATACCTGAATCATCGTCTGGTGATCAGCATGTATTTAAGTCTCATCTTAATCAATTCTCATGCGAATCATTATATGATAATGATATGATAATTATATTTTTTTTTTTTTTTTTTAGGCCTGAACCGTCATCCACTTTAGGTTTCATCACATATAAACCAGGAACAAGAAACAAACCTCTCCATGTGAAAATATCTAATTTATATTCATTAGGTTGTCAATATACATTCTATTATTTCCAGTGTAATTTCCAAACAGTACACAACAGTTAAATACAGGAACTAGAATTCAATTTCAGTTGATAACAATCCAATCACATATTGGACACATTTCTGATCGCCTTCATCGAGATTGATGACTTTAGCAGGCAAGCAAGCATTTCTTCTCAGCAACAGAGCTCCTAATTGGTCCGAAAATCATTTATAGGGTTTGTGAAATAAATTAATAAACAAAAAATGGAATAAAATATAAATAAATAAATAAATAAATAAATAAATAAATAAATAAATAAATAGGCTTGGGATTCAGCAGATATTTTATGTACTTTTTTGGGGGATACTCTGTTTTTACTTTAATTTCCCATAGATTTATATATAAACTACAACTGCTGGAACTGTTTAAATCTTAATTCTACTTTTTAGTAAGAAGTCTTAGATCCAGTTTAAGAAGTCTTTTGGTTCAGTCTTGGGTCTGAAAGAGAGCGAGAGAGAGTATTTTTGTGTATTTTTAATTTTTTTGTTAGGATTCACACTTAGTCCTATTTAGCCTTTTTCATGGGTTTTTTTTTGCTGTTTTTTTTTAATGATTTGTTAAAAAAGAAAAAAAATTGACATTTAAATTGTGTTTTATTGTCTTAAAAATGCTATTAACAGCTGCTAATAAAATATTTTATATATATATATATATATATATATATATATATATATATATATATATATATATATATATATATATATATATATATATATATTATATATTTTCTCTAAATATATTTCCTGTTTGAAAAAACATAAACCTCAGGAATAACCATGACAATTGCTGTTTGTAAGTTAAAAAAAAAAAAAAAAAAAAAAAAAGAATAAGAAAATACAGGTTAATCATAAAAAAATAAAAAAAAAGCACAAAGATTTATTCGTTGGTAAAATGTTGTGAATTCTTAAAACCTTAATGAACTTCGGTCTCCTGGTATAAATATTAAAACTTGCACAATAAAAATAGTTCTGGAATTTTGCCAGTCATTTTTTTTCTATGAAAGTGTTGTTCATGTTGCTTGCTGTGGGGTTGATTTTACTTCATGAAGGTGTGAATGCAGGAGCTAATTATCTGCCGTGCTCTTAATAGGGGAAAAAAAGCAAAAAACAATAAAATTGTGTAACTCTTTTAGTTTAGAAAGTCAGAAACGTCTACCTCAAAGTCAAAATCATCATAAACAAAAAATCAGCAGCATTTCTACTAGATTTAGATTTTTTTGTTTTATTAATCAGATAACTGTTTTGAGGAGGTAAATATACGATATGGAAAATAGGATTGTCACACCTGATTTTTCCAGCCATATGTGGTTCTTCACCAAACTGTTGCCCTTCTGTCTGACAAAGCACATACCCATCAAAGTCTTCCCAGAACAGTGAAGCTTTTCATAACAGCAAATGTGAACTAAATGTAGAATGCAATGTTCAAAAACCACATACCAATCTTATATTCAAGTGTCCAAAAACTTTTATCAATATAACGTGTACATCACTAATCAGGTAAGTAGCTGTGTTGTTGCTAGAATTTTCGACTTCTACCTTCCAAGTACTTACAATATGTACTTGTATACTGCATGTGGTTTGTATCAGGAGTTACTGATAAATACGAATGAACAGGAATCGTTTTACTGCACTGTGTTCATCCCCTTAAATCAAAAAGTCTTCAGAAAAACATTTCTAAACTCCAGATGGAAAAAATCAGGACGAAGGTATTCCAGCATTCCTCAATGGCCAATTTGGTCAAAAAATATTCATAAGGCATGTTAAAGAAAAAAAAATGTAACCATTGCTAGAAATAGTCTTTTTTCTTTTTTTGCTGGGGGGTCACCTTGGGTTTGCTGTTTGTTTTCATTTTTTATATATTATATATAAAATATTTTGGTACTGTTTAGAGGATCATTTTTCCCCTTTATAACTTTTTACAATTGTTTAAACAAATTATTAAGAGGTGTGGGAATTTCCTTTACTTCCCTTGTTCCCAGGGGGCAAGGTATCGCCCAATCTTGGATTCTTGCTCTTCAATATATTTGAGTTTTTGACGTCGCATATTTAGGTGGACCCTTGACGCTTTTGCCCCACCAGACTGCAATTGTTCCCAAGGTTAGTTCGGGCATTCGAACGTGTGCCCCTGCCAGGGTTCCAAATGCTAAGTCCAACTCTATAATTAGCAAAATCAATGTGTTAACACACCTGGATAAATATGAAGTTATAACTTCAAGGAAGGCGACTAAGGAAAATTAAATACACAGAAACCAAATACCAGGCAAAAAAAAAGCTGTGATGTTCATATACATCTCTCTGTGATGGTCTTATATTTGGTACAGAAATGTGAGCAGAATTTCTCCACAGAAATGATTTCGCATGCAAAGAGAGAAACCGCTGATTTAGTTAAACACTAAATGAGTGAAATTATTAGACTGCTGTGAATTGATTTAACGTCATCTCATCTGGCGTCTGCCAATAATCTGCGATGTCATCCGCCGTGTTCGTCAGTCATCCAGGCAGATTCTGCACTGGATGTCATTTAGCTGCGTTTCAGCGCTGCTGTGCCATGCCTAACGCGCTCGCTTTCAGGGTAATGGGCTTCCTGTGCTGCAGAGTACTTCCATAACGACATGTAGGAACAAGAGCTCATGCACAGCATCGAACGTTGCTTCACTTTAGTAATGCGAGATATTCAAATACAGTCTGGCGTTAGAACTCGCTATGTGAGATTGTTCACCGTATGACATCTTTTTATTTACCACATTTTATGTAAACAAGACAAGCTCCTGTTAGAGTGGATCTTTTTTGTTTTCTTTCTGTTCAGGTACATATCTACACAACTTGGGTGGGATGGTAGATTGGTGGGTAAGTGGAAGTTTAGGTATGCAGGTGGGTGGCTGAGTAGGTGGCATGTGAGTGGTATAAGTAGGTAAATAGATAGACAGATCGAAGTTGCTAGAGTCACCTACTGCCAAAAGTTAAAAATAACATGTTACGATCTTTCTATTCTCATTATCTCTCCTCCTAGAAATTGTGTCCAATCTTCACCACATTTGGCTGATATCATCTGGATATCCTGGTGACCATTTGAGAAGATTAAACCATTCTCTTTGCTTTAAGGTACTATGATTGATTTTCTGTTATAGATTTTGCCCCCTAAAGGTTGTTTGTAGTATTAATTTTAATATATTTGAATTTCAATATAATTTGTACTGTTATGCTTTGATAAACCTAGATAGGTAAGTGTGTGTATATAAAATGTTCAGCATTAAAAGCTCTGGCCTTCAGCAACTAGATAAACTCTCTGTAACTCTGTTTCTCTTTTGCATGATCTTTAAAGAGACAAACCCTAATTTCCTGTCCAGATTTGAGTCATGTAAGAAAGCATGTAGATGAAGAGTCAGTGGAATAACGTTTCTGAGGATGGTCTGATCAGGTGAGTGTCAAAGAACAGAAAGAGACGCAAATAAAGTGCAGTCATTTCTCTTGCTCCTGGTAGACGTATACAACAAAAAATAAACCACTAAAAAAAGGAAACTGCTATCAGCCTGGTTGATTAAGTTGGTTAATGCTGTAGCCTTGGAAAGATTTGTTGTGGTTTGTGTCCTGAGTTGTATAATTGAAAGTGGTCATGTTCTTTATCAATAAGATCCTTCTTATCTTGTAAAAATGAACCCCTCTAAAATGCCAAAATGCTTGCTGAACTGTCAGCTCTGGTGGCTCAGTTGGTTAAACCACGTTCCATTGCGAGCATCGTGAACAGAGTTTGTGCTCTGGTTCAGGTAACAAAATGTTCTTTCACGGTGTATTTCTTTATCAATAGTTTCCCTCACAGTTTGAATAAACCAAAAGATAAACCCTCTAAAAAAAATGTTTTGACTTGCTGGGTTTGTGGTAAAGGCCTTGCCTCTGACCTCAGAGATTGCTGCTTTGAATCTGGCTTGTCCTCACACCTGCTGGTAAACAAAATGTGGCTGAACAAAGGGTGTGGTGGATGTGTGGATAGATGGTTGGTGAAAAATGGGTTTCATAACCCTGGTGGGTTTGATGAGAGAATAATGGTGTGAGGAAATGAGTGGGGAACAATGAAAGAGGAGAACGGAAAGCAAGAAAAGAAGCTGTTGCTTTTGGTTTTTAGGCTTTTTATTTGTTCAAGATTGAGTTCAGAATAGAAGCTGCTCATCTCCTCTATTACCAGAAGACATTTCATCCTCCATCTTCCATTCTGTTGCTTTCTTCCCAGTCTCGCAACATATATATTTTTTTATAACATAAATGTATATTGGAAGGGGTAAGAGCATCAACCCAACAGGATTTAAACCCTGACTATTAGATCTACAAACATCTTACATCTCACCAACTGAGCTACTTAGATAAATAAAAACCTGCCCTACATTCCTGCTCTTGTCCATGTTCTGGCTTGGACTGAGGTGTGATTCTCAAATTTATTTTGTGATTTGGTGATAAGTGTGTAAGTTTGTGTGATAAAGACAAAAAGTCAAAAGTGTTAAAAATCTACAGCTAAATACTTTGGAGTGGTTCTAAGACATAAAACAATATATAGGGAGTTATGATGTGGGTGTTTATTACTCTTTGCGAGCTCCAAACCAGTTAAGGTACAGGTAAAGCAATGAACCAGCCTATTTGTTAAAACATATACAGTTTTATTAATAAACATTAAGGGAAAAACTGAACCCAGTCAGAGTTCAAACACCGACTATCCACAATTTATGGTGCTATAAGTTCATTCTGAATCTCTCTTCTATAGTCGATCAGTAATTTTCGTTTTATCTCTTAAAAATTGACATCAGGTTCAGGAGCCATCATGTCTTTATGTGTGTTTGATCAGAACAGATTAAAAACGACACATTCAATCATGTTACATGACCGCTACAGCTAGGATGTGTGTGTGTGTGTGTGTGTGTCATGAGTGCTCACAAATGCAAATTGTTCATGTTCTCAGAGGAGGAAAAGCATGGTCAAATTGTCTTGTCGCTAAGAGACAAACTAGCCAGCATCAGACATCAGACATGTGTGGTTAAGTGGAATGATTAGCGTTCTCCCAGAGCACCCAAGGTGTTTCATGGTCAGTAGCTCGACTTTATAAGCGATCAGGATGCTAAATAGAGGCTAAGTACATCTCCTGTCATCTAATCTACAATACAAATAATTAGAAATACAAATGATTGCATACCGAATGCAAATGAAACAAATTATCCAAACTGAACAGGCTTCAAACACAAGGACAGAGGAAGAGCGTTAATGCTTATTTCATCTTACCTGAGTAGCTAACTATCAAACCAGAGAAGTTACCATGCTAGCTAAGAATCTATCAAGTGTTCGATGTTAGTTAGCCAGAATGTCTGATTTGAACTGATCAAACAAAACCCACACATTTACACCAAGAAGCTAATTTACACTGACGCTAAACAGCTACATTCGTACTGAGGAGTTGTGTGTTATGGACATGTCATCTTTCAGGATTGATCTATCTATTAGTAGTAGTACTTGTAATTATTCTAAATAAGCAGGTTGAGTTGCTGAAGCTTCTGTCTACTGGTTTTTGGGACGATGAGCAAAATATCTCTCTCGCTCTCTCTCTTCTCTTCTATTACCGATTATTTAATAGAATTATTATCCTCTTGTCTGCCAGAGTCACATGACCAGCAGTAGTTCTTGTCGTCTCTTAGTAAAGGCTGTTTGCTGATATACTGTGTCAGAAATGCTTCAGTGTTTTTATGATTTACAGTCAGCTGCATTTTACTGCTTGATTAGTCCATACCATACATGGAGCAGTGTGATTGTTTCTCCTCCAAACCACAAGTTGTTATGAAACGTCCTGAATCCCAGCACTGGGCCTGGATTGCTTTTGCACATGCTGCTCTCAACTCTGGCTGTTTCTTTCTCAGTAACATGAGACATGAGATTTTTCTGGTTCTAGACACAGACATATCTACAAGCAAAAATACATTTAAATAAGAAAGCAAACAAACAATTTAACATAAATGAAAACATACATATACACACACACACACACACACACACACACACACACACACACACTGTGGTCTTAATTTCTAACATTAACATTTCTTTTAAGTACACAAGAATTTAATTTTTTTATTGAATGACTATTTCCAGTGCAAAAGGTCCTTAAATGAAAAAATAATAATAATAATAATAATAATAATTAAAGCTTAATAAGTAAAAAAAAAAAAAAACAATTAAGCAAATAAAGAAATAAGCAAATAGCCACAAACAAAATCTTAAATAGCATGTGCATATTTTTATTTGTATGAAATATTCATAAAAGGTTATAAATATAGTAAAAATACTTTTAATTCAAATACAATGCTGTGATTTAAACTCTTTTTTTCCCCCCATGTACGAGTCCAAAAGCACCTTTTGTAAAGTCCAAGCACATTTTGTATATAAACTCAAGAAATACATTACATTTATTAAATAAAACAGTCACAACAATAAACTTCATTGAAATTAAATTAAAAAATTAGTTTGAAAATAAATAAATGCATACTACAAGAAAATTCTTCTTTGCTTAAATTAAATATAAATGTTTTTTTATTATATTTATTGTTATATATATATTACAGTCTCAACTACAGATTAGTATTATTGTGTTGCCAGTTGCCAGCTTGCTTCTCCTGACAGCTGTATTGATGAACAATTGGAAGGAAGCTGAAGTCTTAAGAAGTCTCATGCACTCTGATAAAAAAAAAAAAAAAAAAATCCAGCATGATCTCCTTCTCATTTTTTTGTCGAGGCCTACACAAGCTCTAACTTCTTGAACCTTTGCACTCCTGGCTTTTTTCCTGCAGAGATGATCACTAACCTCCAGAAGCTTCTCCTGATCCTTCTATGAGTTTTTAATCAATACTTGTTTTTATTCTTCATGACGAGAAACATCCTTGTAGTTCATAACCTTCATCATGTGCTGTCAGGTTCCTCTCGCTCTTCTTCACCCCGACCTGTGCTCAACTTTTATCCGCCATCTTCTCATATCTCTGACATCTCTACATGTCTGACAGGTTCCAGTGTTTCCGTGACTCACATCGTGACTTTTTATCACAGACTTTCTCCTGCTTTATGGATTGCTGTCGTTCAGGTGAAGGTTGGTTTCTGTTACGTTTGGAGCTGTGTTCTGTGTCCATGTGTTCTGTGTGCTCATCAGGGACTCGGAGTAAAGAGATATAAATATTCACAAACATCAAAGAAATCCTGTTTTATGTCTGTCTGTCTGTCTGTCTATATTTAACTGTATCTTTGTTTCTTTGTCTGTCTTTACCATACATCGTGCCCTTATTCCTACCCTTCTTTCTTTCTTCCTTTCTTTCTTTTTCTTGCCTTCATTCCTACATTTCTTTCTTTCTTTCTTTCTTTCTTTCTTTCTTTCTTTCTTTCTTTCTTTCTTTCTTTCTTTCTTTCTTTCTTTCTTTCTCTCTCTCATGCCTTCATTCCTACCTTCTTTCTTTCTTTCTTTCTTTCTTTCTTTCTTTCTTTCTTTCTTTCTTTCTTTCTTTCTTTTGTTTTAGCCTTCATTCCTACCTTCCTTTCTTTCTTTCTTTCTTTCTTTCTTTCTTTCTTTTGTTTTAGCCTTTATTCCTACCTTCATTCCTACCTTCATTCCTACCTTTCTTTCTTTCTTTCTTTCTTTCTTTCTTTCTTTCTTTCTTTCGTTTTAGCCTTCATTCCTACCTTCTTTCTTTCTTTCTTTCTTTCTTTCTTTCTTTCTTCTTTCTTTCTTTCTTTCTTCTTTCTTTCTTTCTTTTGTTTTAGCCTTCATTCCTACCTTCCTTTCTTTCTTTCTTTCTTTCTTTCTTTCTTTCTCTCTCTCATGCCTTCATTCCTACCTTCTTTCTTTCTTTCTTTCTTTCTTTCTTCTTTCTTTCTTTCTTTCTTTCTTTCTTTCTTTCTTTCTTTTGTTTTAGCCTTCATTCCTACCTTTCTTTCTTTCTTTCTTTCTTTTGTTTTAGCCTTCATTCCTACCTTCTTTCTTTCTTTCTTTCTTTTGTTTTAGCCTTCATTCCTACCTTCATTCCTACCTTTCTTTCTTTCTTTCTTTCTTTCTTTCTTTCTTTCTTTCTTTCTTTCTTTCTTCTTTCTTCTTTCTTTCTTTCTTCCTTTCTTTCTTTTTCTTGCCTTCATTCCTACATTTCTTTTCTTTCTTTCTTTCTTTCTTTCTTTCTTTCTTTCTTTCTTTCTTTCTTTCTTTCTTTCTTTCTTTCTTTCTTTCTCTCATGCCTTCATTCCTACCTTCTTTCTTTCTTTCTTTCTCATGCCTTTATTCCTACCTTCATTCCTACCTTTCTTTCTTCTTTCTTCTTTCTTTCTTTCTTTCTTTTGTTTTAGCCTTCATTCCTACCTTCTTTCTTTCTTTCTTTCTTTTGTTTTAGCCTTCATTCCTACCTTCTTTCTTTCTTTCTTTCTTTTGTTTTAGCCTTTATTCCTACCTTCATTCCTACCTTTCTTTCTTTCTTTCTTCTTTCTTTCTTTCTTCTTTCTTTCTTTCTTTCTTTTGTTTTAGCCTTCATTCCTACCTTCATTCCTACCTTTCTTTCTTTCTTTCTTTCTTTCTTTTTCTTTCTTTCTTTCTTTCTTTCTTTCTTTCTCTCTCATGCCTTCATTCCTACCTTTCTTTCTTTCTTTCTTTCTTTCTTTCTTTCTTTCTTTCTTTCTTTCTTTTGTTTTAGCCTTCATTCCTACCTTCCTTTCTTTCTTTCTTTCTTTCTTTCTTTCTTTCTTTCTTTCTTTCTTTTGTTTTAGCCTTTATTCCTACCTTCATTCCTACCTTCCTTTCTTTCTTTCTTTCTTCCTTTCTTTCTTTCTTTCTTTCTTTCTTTCTTTCTTTCTTTTGTTTTAGCCTTCATTCCTACCTTCTTTCTTTCTTTCTTTCTTTCTTTTGTTTTAGCCTTTATTCCTACCTTCATTCCTACCTTCTTTCTTTCTTTCTTTCTTCTTTCTTTCTTTCTTTCTTTCTTTCTTTCTTTCTTTCTTTCTTTCTTCTTCTTTCTTTCTTTCTTTCTTTCTTTTAGCCTTCATTCCTACCTTCCTTTCTTTCTTTCTTTCTTTCTTTCTTTCTTTCTTTTGTTTTAGCCTTCATTCCTACCTTCTTCTTTCTTTCTTTCTTTCTTTTAGCCTTCATTCCTACATTTCTTTTCTTTCTTTCTTCTTTCTTTCTTTCGTTTTAGCCTTCATTCCTACCTTCCTTTCTTTCTTTCTTCCTTTCTTTCTTTTTCTTGCCTTCATTCCTACATTTCTTTTCTTTCTTTCTTTCTTTCTTTCTTTCTTTCTTTCTTTCTTTCTTTCTTTCTTTCTTTCTTTCTTTCTCTCTCATGCCTTCATTCCTACCTTTCTTTCTTTCTTTCTTTCTTTCTTTCTTTCTTTCTTTCTTTCTTTCTTTCTTTCTTTCTTTCTTTCTTTCTTTTGTTTTAGCCTTCATTCCTACCTTCCTTTCTTCCTTTCTTTCTTTTTCTTGCCTTCATTCCTACATTTCTTTCTTTTCTTTCTTTCTTTCTTTCTTTCTTTCTTTCTTTCTTTCTTTCTTTCTTTCTTTCTTTCTTTCTTTTGTTTTAGCCTTCATTCCTACCTTCTTTCTTTCTTTCTTTCTTTTGTTTTAGCCTTTATTCCTACCTTCATTCCTACCTTTCTTTCTTTCTTTCTTTCTTTCTTTCTTTCTTTCTTTCTTTCTTTCTTTCTTTCTTTCTTTCCTTCCTTCCTTCCTTCCTTCCTTCCTTCCTTCCTTCCGTCCTTACCTACTTTGTAAACTGTGCACAACTGATTGTTTCTCAGAACTAACATGAAATTTTCTGCTAATTTAAGTTCACAGCAGTAAGTTTTCTGATATGGAGTTTAAACACAAGCGTTTTCTTTTAAACCTGAAGATAATCCGGTGCAGAAAAAATGCAGACTGAAGGAAAATAATTTTTTTTTCATCTCTTTGCTTTAAATAATGCCTTTTACCACATAATCCATTCTTTGTTTTTGTACTTTTATTTAAAAGCTGGAACTTTATAAAACACCACAATAGAATGTGTACAGTGGGAAGTTTTAAAGCTGAACATCCTGCGTTTCATTAGATTCTGTGCAATATTCCTGTGGGTCTGAATCTGATTGTTTGAAAGGTCGAGAGAACGGATTTTTTATTTATCATTATATAAGATGTAATATAAACTATTTTAATGCAAGAGCAATTTGAAGGCAGAAGATAGGCATGAACGCTTTTGCCAAATTGTGAGCTCACAAAAACAGCTGATCATTAAAACCTGAATCTTTCAGTAATCATATATATTTGTAATGTTCATTTTATTAATTACTTAAAACAAATCCCCTGAAAAGGGAATTGATTAAATCAGTATCTAGTGCTCCAATTCTTTTACACTCTAAAGAAATCTAATGTCTATTGGTAAAACTGGGTTTTATGAGAAAGAGGGAGAAAGAGAGAGAGAGAAACATTTTTAAGTTCTGAAAGTTTTCAGAACTTCTTTTAGAAAGAAAGAAAAATGTCAAATATTTTGCTGTGTGAAGGCTTTTCCCGGGCCACCACACACTGATACTGAAAACCCTCGGAGGAATGAAACACTAGTACACTTTCAAACTGTATAAACGTGTTTTCTGCAGAATCTTTTTTAGGGGGGTTAAAAAAGAAAAGGAATGTTTCCGGAGCGTTCAAAAGAACTGGGAAATGAACGGTGTGAACAATTCAGCAGCGCCGTACCACACCAAACCCTGAATGAAAGTGTTTACCTGGATCCAGAAGGGGGCTTGCTATGGCCTTCAAGGCCTCTCTGTGAGACAGCACATAAGTGAGGTTAGGTTTCATTGGCAGATGTTAATAACATCTAGCGATGTGTGTGTGTGAGTGTGTATGACTTGCCGTCTGCCTGCCTGGAAACTGTTGGTTTCACAGCACGGCTGCTTTGGGAAACACAAAACCTGCCAGAAAGTTGTTGGTGTGAGCCACCGAGCCACAGCTCTGTGCATGGGGGAGGACGAAGAGATCAATGGCTGAGTGTCTGCTCTCAGAGGGGCAGAGACGTCTCGTTACAACGCTGCAAGAAAAGAAGCTTTTTTTTCCATCAGGATGCCAGGCTCGGAGTCCACGGTGCACGAGATGTGGAGACGCCTCTCCCTGGAGATTCAGCCCATGCGGGGGCATTAGCTCCAGCATCTGTCTAGCAGCTGTCACAAGAAGCCTGGAGACTCCCCGAGTGTGCCCGAGCAAACACACCAAGAGAAAGTCTCCAATCTGATCAGTTAATACGCCAAAGCACAGACACATGCGCCGGCATCTTGATTATGCCACGCTAGCCTGCGTTAGAGACAGCCCATTTCTTCACAACCCAGGTGAAGTGTTTCGAAGCCCAGAGGCGAGCGTTAGCAAGTGAAAGCAGAAGATCTCTTCAGGTTCCCTGGAGGATCCGTTTCAGTCGGCGTGTGAACTTTTCTCACAGGTAAAATAACACCAGAGTTTGCTCATTTGATGGGTTATGTTTTTAAAATGCTGTACTCCTGCGATCAGTGTTCCAATTCATCCCAAAGGTGTTCATTAGGCTTGAGGTCAGAGCTCTATAGCAGGAGATCTTCCATTCCAACCCATGCATCATCATAGAGCTGGCTTGTGTATAGGAGTATTGCCACGCTGGAACGGGTTTGGGTCTTATAGTTCAAGTGAAGAGATATTTTCATGCTTCCACATCCAAACACATCCTATACAATTGTGTGCCTCAAATTCTGTAGTAAGAGTTTTGGGGAAAAACTACATATGGCTAAAATTTGTGAGATGTCCCCATATTATTGTCTATATAGTGTATTTTTGCAACGTTTACCAGATACATATATTTAGTGTCCAACACAGCAGAAAGCACAGCCTTTTAAATTACATTTTCCTATAAAACACTTTAAACCAGACGCTCATGCATACTCAAATACACTTGTTCTTTATCACACAACACTTTCTTATATCTAATGACTTTTACTTTCTGCCAGATTTTGCACTCCCCATCCCAGGAAACTGTCTCCCTGCATGACTGAACTTCAGATTCATGAAACATCTGTCTCGCACTTCCAATTTTATCTCTCTCATTCCTGAGAAATCAGCTTGGCCGCAAATCACGTTATATAGTTCTCCCTTAAAACCTGGAGCGTATGTGCTTCCGCTGATGTGTAATTCTTGAATCTGATTGGCCAGAGGATTTGTTTTCAAGTACAGCAAGTCTGAAAGTAGCTCCATCAGCTGTTCAGAGTTTATTTGAACATGCTCGAGGTAATTGGCTATCGAGTCTGTACATAAACCGATTAAAATACATGGCTGTTCTGGTGGAGGCTTCTGTAATTAGAAGTTAATTCAACATTAAAGGAAGGAGTCTCCCTAGTGTCAAGTAAATCAATAGAGAGTCTGATGATAAAAGTATGGGTGTAGCTATAAATGGATAAAAATTAAACTGTTGCTCATGAGTTATTTTTGATATATTTTCTGAAAAAAATATAACTTTTCATGTATATTTGAAGGGAACTAAAAGTATGCTAGTATGCCATTTGGAACACCCCAAAAATAAAGACACCCATTATACTGGCATCATTACTGAGTTTTAGACCCATTTTTCTGTTAGCATTGCTAACATTTGCCATCTAGCTAGCTTTGTTTTGCTCACAGCCCACAAAGCTAATAGTATGATTATTAGTTATAATTGTAGTTTGAAGTTAACAAAGCGTGTGCATGATATCATCCAGCCATGGCTTGGACCCCTACTCCTAGGATTCTAAGCACCAAAGATGCTAGTTGTTGTTTTTGCTATTAATTGTTTTATTTGAGTAATTTAAGAGGTCCAAGCATCAAACGTCTGAGCTGGTTATCTGCCATTTGATATATGCTAGTGGTGATGTCTGCTACGTTATTATTGATTTCATTCCCTCTAATATGGAACAGATGACAATGATGATGGAGATAAGAACCTGGTAGTTCTTAAGGGAAATTATAGCTCAGGAACATCAGATATCATTATCATTATTTTTTTATCTCCTCAGTCTCATTTAAAATGCTCCTTTACCCTACAGAGTTCAACCAGAGAATAATCAGTCATCCACACTTCCAATATTAGTTTGTTTTTCGCTCTTATTGGCACGCGGCCCTCAAACGCCTTGTGTTCCACCAACGTTATAGCAGCTAATAAATCGCCGCCTTGTTTTAAGGCCGTCCTGGTTTTTATCTCTCAGCAGGAGCCCCGAGCTGGAAAGTACAGCTCGTTGTTTATTCAGCTCGCATACTCGCTGCTCTCAGCGGCCATGACTTGACGAGTTCAGAAACGGAGCGGGGGACATCCGACGTGCTTATGAGCCGTATCGTAATTCCTGCTTTGTGAAATCTCTATTCGAGGTTTCTTCGCTTTAAAAAGAAAGGCTGTTCGAAGGAATTTTTGTGGTTATTGTAAGTGAAATGAATGTAAACACACAGAGGTATTTTACAGCCTACATGCTGTTTCTTTATTTCTTTGCTCCTTCAGACTTGAAACCTGCAACTTGTACCCCATGCTAATTTTGATCCTCCTATAATAATCACACACGTATGTATACCTAGGCTATGGCCTAGATTTGCACTCAGCTAATGAGTGTCTATTTTTTTCCTTACAGAAGAAAGATTGACAGATTTTTGTCAGCTCTCCGAAAAACCAGAATTGGAGATCAACATTTGGAAAGTAGAGTTTACATCAAACAAGCCGTGAGAAAATCCGGTTTTTTTTGTCGTTTCTCGGTGCTGCTTGCAACTTCATCAGAACAACAGCGGATATATGAAAGTCTCTGAAAAAAATAAATAAAACTTTCCCCGGCTCGCTGTGCGTCTCGAACATCGTCAGCAAACAGACCAATCAGTGGGAAGTTTAGATTAGAAGCAGTTGCAGAACAGATTGTCATTTTCTTCCTTGCGTTCTTTTTTTTGCTACATTTATTAATCTTCTTCTCTCACAGCATTCGCATTGGTGTACCGTGTATGCAAAGCATTACCCACGAATCAGGCGAAACCTCACTTGAGAAACACATGAGGAGGAAGAGAAATGCTAAGCGCCTCAGATGATTATAATGTGAATTCGGAATTGACTATAATTTAAGAAAGCTCGAATGGAGATGGGGAAAAAAAAAAGTTCAGATAGCATCCGGGGTTATAAATACAAATATGAGATGCAAATTGTATTGTAGGTCAGAGGAGCAGGCAATGAGTGTTTTTTATATGACTGTGAAAAGTAAAATGACATTACTACTATATCTGCTCACCTCACCTTTTAGCTAGCAAGCTAAAGTTAGCCATTTTTGTTTTTATACAGTTATAATAATAAAATTAGCTCAGAAAACAAAACTTGTCCACTTAATCACCCGTGGTGTGCGATTTTAGGAGTCCAAGCACCAAAGGTGTGGGTTACATTACCTGTTATATTGTCTTCTATATTATTATTTCATGCCCGCTAATACGGAACAGATGATGATAAAGGTGAGTACCTTACACCGATCACTGAGATGCAGTTGCAGCTCAGAAACATCAGATTTTATTATGATTGTTCTCCATTGGGTTTTATCCCCTACATATTTCTGCAGACTAAAGATCAATCCGTCACGCACACTTTCAATATTTATTCATTTTGCTCTTATTGGCATGTGGCCCTCAAAAGAGCAAGCAAGAGGCGATTGTTGTGAGAGGACAACTTCCTGAGACGATATAAGGGAGAAACCTTGAGAGGAACCAATACTCACCTGCACCCCAAATATACACTAAGTTCACTATATGGGTTGTAATAAATGTGGACTTGGTATGAGAAAGACCATTTGTATACATTTTTTTAAACGATGAATTTCTTAATAAGTCTTAATAAGGTAGTGATGTAGGTGAGGTGAGGAGGCCTGGGGTGCAGTCAGCGATCACATTCATCTCAAAAGTGTTAAACAAGGTTAAGGTTAGAGCTCTATTGCAGGAGATCTTCCATTCCATTCCAACCCATGTAAATCATATCTTCATGGAACTGGTTTTGTACGCAGGGGTATTGTCTTGTTGGAACAGATTTGCATCTTCTTACAACTTTAGGGTAATGTTTTGGAAAAGTCTGGAAAAGTCAGATGTCCAAAAACTTTTATCCATATAGAGATAGAGTCTGTTTCTTTCTAATGTTTACACTGAGTCAACATTATAGAAGTGTACTTTTTCTTTTCTTTTCAATCCCCTTTCAAATGCCAACGAACCTATGACAGCTGTGTTACAGTTACATATAAATCGCCAAATCTGATCAAACTGTCTACGGGCACGGCAAACCGTATTTGTCCAAAGAAGGAGCTGACAAATAGCTCTGGCAAAATGGCTGCTCTTAGACCTTTTGGTCTGTTATGAGCTGACAAATTGGAAATAGGAACTCCTGAAGGCAAGGCGCTGAAATACTGCACAAGGGCAGCAGTGGATGACATGCACTCTGATACAGGTTATGTGTAGAGGGGGGTGTTTTTAATCCTTCTATTTCTTTTACAGCACATCAAAACTCTAAACAATATATCTTTAAATTTTTTGAACAATAAAGAGGCTTTTTAGCCATTTATAGTTGCATTAAAAGAGGTTACTGTGGCTAGGTTTTTATAAACTTGTCCTCTAATGCTTCACCTGCAAAATCAATACATCTTTTGGAATGGTTTTTCATGTAAATGTGTGTAAAGCCTTGCAGCAAAACAACAACAACAACAACAACAACAACAACAACAACAACAACAAAAAGACGGAAATCCAAATATATAACATCCACAATGTGCTAAGGGAACACGTTCTCACTCCCAACTCGCCACATATGAACGCGTTCGTCAGGATACCTTAGCGTCGCTTTTTGATGCACTGGGTACCCTTTAGACGTAATTTTTTAACATGCAGGGATTCCCACAGGCTTGGACCCCTTTGGCGTTCTTTTTCAGCGTGAAGGGATTCCCATAGACTCCTACAGAACTTATTAATAATAAAATAAATTAATATTTAATGGAAGGTATAATGTTCAGCTGCATGTATATATTATATGTGTACATTTTTTTCACTAAAAGTGCATTTATATATATATATATATATATATATATATATATATATATATATATATATATATATATATATATTTATTTATTTATTTATTTATTTATTTATTATCTGTCATATTAGATTTTTCCTACTACAGAATCTTGTTTCCACTCGACCAAATCTTATTAACTAATAAACCTCAAAAAATCCCGTCTCATTTTTATTCCATACACGTTTCTCAGAAATCAGTCAGTTTATTATTGCAGTTCCTTCGAGTCTCAGGAAGTTTAATGAATAAGCCGTGAATAACATTTCTCCTCAGAAACGACATCATCCTGAGACACCGTTTCGTCCTCGAGCACATTAATGCAACGCTGTGCCTTTTTAAAAAATCCCCATCATCTCTTAAATTTCTACAGCGACCTTCGTTAAAGGTGTCATCTAACAACGTGGTTTATTTTAAGATCTCTCAGACATTCGGGCAGTGGAGCTGGACTCATCCTCACGCTGCTGCCTCGACTTTCATGTTCTCTGCTCTGTCTGGTCGGAATTTAATAGACACTTCTGTTTTAGATCAAAGTTTGCAATCAGATTGACAGAACGAAGCTGAAAACATGAATCGGAGATTCTTTGTGAAGTACAAAAGAAAAAAAAAAAAGGGTTGTGTGCACAGGAGCTCGTATCTAACCTACATGAAGACACGATGGAAGCAGCAGTGGGTGGGGTTCATGTTAAATCCTACATATATACATTCTTTTAATCTGTTCATTCATGAATAAAGAGTGCATAATGATGGGTTTTACACCGAGAAATGTCTGGAAAGTGTTCCATCTAGAAACTATAATCATTTAATACTCAACAGATTCACCACAGTTTTTGGGTTCGATTTACTTTTGGATTTTTAACATTGTCACAAAGCAGCTTCTCAAAGATTAGACAGACAGACAGACAGACAGACATCTGATTGTCCCTACATTCTTCAATTCCTACTGTAATGAGAGCATGACAGCTGATGATTGTAAAACTTCCTGAGAGGATATGAGTAAAAACCTTGACAGGAACCAGGAACCCATCCTCTGCTGCACCCCAAATATACAGTAGGTTCACTACATGGGTTGTAATAAACATAGACTTGGCATGATAAAGTCCTTCTATATACATTGCTTTTACTCCAAGTATAGTGATTCCACCAAATTGACATTCAACATTTAGTCCCCATTTGCTGTTATAATAACCTCCGTTCCTCTGGGAAGATGTTCCACTAAATTTTTGAGTGTGCTTGTGGGGATGTGTGCTCATTCAGCCATTAAAGTCAAGTACTGATGTAGGTGAGGTGAGGAGGCCTGGGGTGCAGTCAGCATTCACATTCATCTCAAAGGTGTTCAATAGGGTTGAGGGGGTCAGAGCTCTATAGCAAGAGATCTTCCATTTCAAACCATGTAAAGCATATATACACATACACACACACACTATATTGCCAAAAGTATTGGGTCACCTGGTCATAAGTACATTATGTGATTTTTTTATATTACATTCCACATTTAGTCCCAATTTGCTCTTATGATTCCCTCCACTCTTCTGGGAAGATGTTCCACTAGATTTTAGAGTGTGCTTATGGATATTTGTGTTCAGCGGCCACAAGGGTGTTATAAAAGGCAAGTACTGATGTAGTTGAGGAGTCCTGGCGTGCAGTCAGCGTTCACATTCATCCCAAAGGTTTTCAGTAGGGATGAGATCAGAGCTATATAGCAGGCCAATAAAGATCTCTAAAGCATGTAAACCAGATCTTCAAGGAGCTCACTTTGTGCACAAGGGCATTGCCATGCTGGAACAGGTTTTGGGTCTCCAAGTTCAAGTGAATGCAAAATTTTATTATGGTGCATCTAAAGATGTGTTGTTCCAATTGAGTGTCTCCAGCTTTGTGATAACAGTTTGAAAAAGAACCACATATAGCAGGAAAGGGCAGGTGACCCAATACTTTTGGCAATATAGTATATTATATAATTATTAATATATATCAATATGAAATGAACGGAATGTTTACTATTTTTATACCAAAGTGCTAAAAACTCAAACTTGAAACTAAGTATTTACGAACTGAAGTTCTATAAAAATCCGCAATGTTTTTCATACTTGAACCCAAATTGAGGTTTAAATCCAAGTTTAAGATGTGCTGCACACTGAAATCCTTCAAAGCCAACAAAACGTGCATGTCCTCAGGCTTGTGTATTTAACCCACATGTCCCGCTGTTCAGGGGACGGATCGTGGCCAGACCCTGGACTCGAAAAATATTATCTTTTTAGAATTATCAGATCATGCTTCACACTTTGTTTATCTTCATGCTAATTGTTGCTTGTCTTACAGATGTGGTGTGAGGTTGTGCGCGTTGTTGACTTTAGAGTCAGACGGAACGATACTCCAGCGCTGGTCAGTCTGATAAACCTGCTGGTGTCCAATGTGGTTCAGAAACGAGACCCTCTGATCTATACTACATTTTCCAATGTTTTAATGTGCTCTTTTATCACTCGAGGAGGTTCAGCAACTGTAAATGACTAGCATCGATCAGCGCCTGATTCACAGTGAGAAGGAAATTGCTGGATTGACAGGTTTTTTTTTTCAGGTTTTTCGGACAAATGGATTGCGTGAAGCTCGATGTCAATAGGAGGAACAGAGAATTCTAATGACCTACCATTTTTCCCTACAGAATTCAGCAAGATCTGGGATCATTAATGCAAATGCGATGCTCCTTTTACAGATAATTAGATAAAGATCGCGACTTGCGTCATCAACAGTATAATTGAGAGAAAAAAAAGAAAAAAACCCGTGTTAGGTGATGTTTTTTATTTAAAAAAAAAACCTGCATAGATATAAAAGTTAAACCATCAGATTTTAGTGAAAACTCCACTCATTTTTTCCAGGTTTACTACATTCTTAACACCACACATACAGTATCTCACAAAAGTGAGTACACGAGTTATTTTCAGATTACAGTAAATCTGTACTGCTACACAAGCTGCACATTGACTACTCTAAAATAGATCAAAGTTTAATTTCTATCGTATTGTCCCTTGAGAAGATACACTAAAATGGTTGCTGAAATGTGAGGGGTGCACTTACTTTTGTGAGATTCTGTGCATGTGGGTGTGAAAGATCTTGAGTCTAGATCTAGAGCCTCTGATCTCAACCCTATTGAACACCTTAGGGATGAATTGAAATGCTGACTGCACACCAGGTCTTCTTAACTACTAACACCCTTGTGGCTGAATGAGCACAAATCTCCACAAATCTAGTGGAACATCTTCCCAGCAGACTGGAGGTTATTATAACAGCAAACGGGGACTAAATGTGGAATGGGATGTTAGAAAAGAACATATAAATCTTGTGGTCAGGTGTCTACAAACTTTCTTCTCATACAACTTTGTTGGCAACCTTAGAAAAAAATTGGATTATAATGATACGCTCCACAATGCTCCTGGGAGAATGATGAGAAAGTTGATCTTTTTGGAAGGTAACACCAAAATAAACAACGTAGAGAAGGCTTGATTACGGTTTGAAACTGTTTTGCAGCATTTTACATGGAGATCCTTGAATCTGTGCAGGGCACAATGAAATCTTAAATTTACTGCCCAGCATCAGAAAGCTTTGTCAATCACAGCTCATGGGTTCTTTAACAACTTAATGACCCAAAACCTACAGTACAAGTCAAAGCACTCAAGAGAGGCAAAGAACAAAAACTGGTCATCGATGAGCCATGATCTGAATCCTAACCAACATCAATGAAAAGAGTTGAAACATGCAGACTGAAGAACTTGCTCATGAACAGTGGGACAGTTGCAGAGGTTTCATAGAGACCCAAAGAAATCTCTTGTTTGTAGTGACTTCTGCTGTAATTCACATCGCACACCAGGCGCAACAGTTTGGTGCACATTCAACATTGAATTGAATTGTACATTCAAAAGATCTAACATGCAAATATATATATATACATATTATAAGCCTACAGAATAGGGATGTGCATCTCCTTAACTGGGGCTGATGCAATTCGCATCTCAATGCATTAAAGAGACATATGAAGCAGCAACCAACGCGATATGATACGATTCACCCCATTTACGATCCGATTTCGATTTGATGAACACAATGCAATTCAAATATGATGCTATGCAATTCAATATGGTACAGATAGTTCATTTTTATTTCTTCCGTCCCGACAGGCAGCAAATCATCAGTTTACTTAAATGCCTTCTGACTTCTAACGCATCGCCAATTTACAAACAGGTCTTTATAGTGCAAAATAATTAATAAAAATAAAAACTATGAAATTAAACCATACGTGCTTTTCCTGTTCTGCTTCCAGGAAGGTGCAGCTCTACCTCTGCCAGGTAAATCTATATTCTATGGGACTTTTAGAACACACCTCGGTCTCCATAGTGTTGCAGAGGGACGCACTTGAGAAACAGTTAAGGAGAAATAAATCAAGATATAAAATTTTGGTCATATATTATTTTAGCGGATCTGCTAATAATTCTATAGAAATACGTTTTTTTACCAATGCAAATATGTTAAAAATGATGCATCACAGTTTTTATGCATCACAATTTTTAAATCGAAGCACCACATTAGTAACGTTTTTGCTGATGCGAATCGGTAAATCTTAGATCCCTAATACAGGATATTACTATAATAAAATCACGTACAGTAATGTGTTAATTTACATACAGTGGGCTACAGACCGAAATATTAAATCATGTACTGAAAATACTTATATTGTGTTGCTTCACTGTAGAATAAAAAATAGGCTTTTTTTTGTAGCTCTAATAATAATAATAATAATAATAATAATAGGAGGAATAATACAAATAATGACACTTTCATCATATTTCATTTATAATAATCAAAATTATAGAATTATAAATGATACCCCTGAACCATTCATTCCCAAAAAGCCGCAACCCCAAGATGTGATAATACAAAGTTGATATTCAAAGTGAATCTTCATCTACACCATGTCATCATCATTATAATTTACAGCCAAAGCCTTGCAGCCTGAAATGTCTTACCCGAGTGCAATCTGAGCGTAGATAATGTGAATGCAAAGGCATATTCCACTTGTGCGTTTTCCTCCAGAACCAGAAATGTGGCATGTGTGAGAATCTATTAAGCATCCAGGCCTGGTTTCACACACACTTAACTTAATTCTGCTGGGAAGAAAAAGCGAGATACAGATGATTACATACCTCCTGGTCTAACCACTGTTTCTTGGCCCGATTGCATCCACTGTTTGAGATAAAAACAGAAGAAGTGTGAGACTTTTCTTTTTCTGACTACATTTTCATTGAAAAAAATAAAGAAATAGAACACACACCTACCTGGGCGCATACTTGATCTTTCATACCGATATACCTGAAGGACAGTTTAAGCACATAAAGTCCTGACGTCTAATAACAGAGTCTCTTCAGGACTCTAAATGCAGAAGACACAAGCCATTAGGATAGCTTTAAAGGGCAAAGAGATGACTCATGGCCGAATTTGCTTCCTGCACTGTCGTCCCTTTGACACCTTAGCATTTGTGCAGAGAGCGAAGCGGCGTTATCGTGACGAAGCTGAAAAGGAAAAAAATAGAATAAATCTAATTCCACTCAAGGAAATATCGTTTATATGGATTGCAAAACGTTGCAAATCGATATGGAAAATGTATGACATACAATATTGGTAAATGTTTTATAATGACATGAGGTGATATTTAACCGAACAAACAATTTTAATGTGTTTCAATGGCTTCAATTGGTCATATAAGGATTTAACTCATGTTTTATGACGGGTTTCATGAGATGTTAGATTTAGAACTTTAATGTAGTTAAACAATAACTAGTGGAGTTAATTGTGTCATGTTGAAATGTCAAATGAAAAAGTGTAGTCGAGACAACAATTTATCTACTACATGGGCAGAAAATATTGGGACACCTGATTTTTCCAGCCATGTCTTCTTAGGTTCTTCTCCAAACTGTCACCACAAATTTGGAGGCACACAATTGCATACAATGATTATGGATCTATAGAGCTTCGACCTGAACCCTATTGAACATCTTTGGGATGAATGTGTCATTATTTTCGAAAGCTCCGGTTTTCACAGTCCTCACTGTGCCAGGAAACGAAATGCTTCGTTATCATTGACTGAAGACGCCGTCTCAGTGTGGAAGTAAGGGCAAAAACAGAGAAAAATCTTTTCAAACGAATCGTGTTAGTGTGGACATGGCAAACTAATGAGCACAAATCTCCATAATGCACACATTATAACAGCAAAGGGAGAAATGTGGAATTAGATGTTCCAAAAGAACATACCAATCTTATATTCGGGTGTCAACAAAGCTTCCTCTCTATATAGTATAGCTAGCTAACAATCATTTGTACAAGAAGCTTGTTGTTTTTTCATATGACGAGCTTTTCTATTTCAGGTCAGAGGTTCTAGTCATGAAAAGTTGACCCTAATATCCCAAATATAGCAGCACATTTCCAGACCACATTTTGTTTTGTCTGGATTTGCGATTCATTGCAGACATTGTTGATGTATGGAAAAATAAACGTAAAGCAAGTGCAGTCTTCAGGGGCTGAGCGCTTGTCAGCCAGCTTGAGTAATTTCACTGAACCTGGGTGTCTTCTCGGCTTGTTTTTTTTTTCCCCCCACCTTGTCCTCCTGCACTGCAAGGTGTCTCTGGAGGCTTGGTGTCTGCAGAGAGAAGCTCCTAAAGGATGGGAGTTCTCATGGTTTTTAAAGGCGTCTGCGGATTTGTATATTTTTATGAAGCTCTTGGCTGAAACCTGACTGAAAAAAGTGCTTACTCAGAGTAGAAAGCCAGCTGCAACATGGTGGTGTTCATTTAATGGTGCTGCAATTCTGAAACACCTCGATGCTAGCTGAAATCATAGCACACCTTTGACATGAATAAACAATTTTGGAATATATACAGTATATATGGAATATTTGCTTACTCAAAAGCTGGAGTTTTAAAACTGCAAGGTTTCCTGTTGCCTTGTTGCCAGTCATCTGCCTAATTGGGTTTACTTGTGACATTACAACATTGAAATCTGAAAGAGTATCCAAAATTACATTCACAAATAAATACTTTGAGAGTAACATGCTGTAAGAGTTTGACTAATATTCATAGACCCCTGCCTAAGAAAAAAAAATGATATCCAACTGTTAACATGTTTGTCTAGCTAAATTTGTTAGTTATATATTAGCTAGTCATATGTTTTGAACACTGCTATTCATATTTTTTTATTAAAAAATTGTGTAACTGTTTAATCAATATTGGTTCTGAGAGTTCAAAATAAGGCTACTTTTAAAATTCAGTCATTTGATTTATATAGCACTTTTAACGATGGACATTGTCTTTTAATATCTTACAAATAAATATAAATTACAAATGTACTGTAAAATCTAGCAAAATTAAGATTTTTTGTTTTTTTTATGCCAAAGCCTGCCCACCGTGGCCACTGTTCCATTCATTTAATTTTTATGCTCATTGTTGAAAGACATTTTTATTTCTTATTAAATAAATAAATAAATAAATTAAGACTTGTATAGATGGTCTGGATTAAAAAATAAATAAATAAATAAATAAAAATCAAGAAAAGACAAAAACTAAAATAAAATGACAAAATAGACCATGAAGATACTCCAGTAGAATGAATACAATTTAAGTGATGACTTCTTTTAATTTTATATATATATATATATATATATATATATATATATATATATATATATATATATATATATATATATATATACACACACACACACACACACACACACACACACACACATCACATATATATAAATTTCAAGTTGTTCTGCAATCACAATTTCTCCTGCAGAAAAACCCGTCACCTTTAAGCCTCATTCATAATTAAAAGCAGATGGTTAAAGGACTGTAAAAGCTCTATAAGCTTTGTGGCATTTTGTGTAGAGACACATGCAAGGAAATATCAACTGTAATGTATATATATATATATATATAAGCCACCGTGTATTCTTACTGAAGCGATCAGCATTGCTAGATCCATGCTACTGGGCATCATCTGGGCGAAATGTTGCGTCGGAGAGATGGCATGATAGATGTAGAGGAAGTCTGAACTTGATAGTTAATGCAAGACAGTGTCATTTTGCTGGTGTCACTGTTTTTTTTCTTTTTTCCCCTGACGCAACTAAATAATCATTCTTGCAGTGTTGCTGCAGAGTTAGAGTACATAGTGAATTGTTTTTTTTTTCTCCCCCAATTGAATCAATGTTCAGGGCTGCTCTCTTAGCAATTTATTGAAATGGGTTTTATATTATGCAGCATATGGTCATTTATAGATTTTGCAGCTGGTCTTATATTCTGGCCATCTGCACTATTATTATTTACGTGACATTAAAAAGACTTACTCCATATGTTTCGATTTATTCGTTTTGCAAAGCAAATTCCAGAATGAAGTCCAAGACAAGAGCTGAGTGGGAGGGGGTTAGGGTAAGGCTCTTGCTCAAAAGCCCAACAGTATTTGGGTCTGCCCTGGGATTCGAACTCAGAACAGTCTCATCACAAATCTTCCCTAAGCTACACTATATAGACAAAAGTTTGTCAAAACCTAAACATAATGTGCATTTTTCCAACATCCCATTAAACATTTAGTTCACATTTGCTGCAATAATAACCTGCACTCTTATGAGATGTTGTTTCTCTAGATTTTGTAGTAAGGTTGTGGAGATTTTTGGTCATTCAAAAACAAGGGTGTTAGTAGTGTTCACATTCACCCCAAACGCATTCAAAAGGATTGAGGTCAGAGCTCTACAGAAGGAGATCTTCCACTCCAAACCATGTAAAGCATATCTTCATATTGCTGGCTTTGTGCACAGGTGCATTGTCATGCTGGAACAGGTTTGGTTCTTCTAGATTAAGTGAAGGGAAAAGTTTCATTCTACCACATCCAGAGACATCATATACAATTCTGTGCCTCCAACTTGGTGGTAACAGTTTGGAGAAGAACCACATATGGCTAAAAAAAAATCAGGTGTCCCAACTCTTTGGTCCATATAGTGTACAATCTTGTAGGAGTGGTTACTGAGAACTAAATTAGTTCTGGAGCCATAAATTTCCATCAGAAGTCACATTAGTAGTTGAATAGTGTAGCACCTAAAAATGCAAGAATTTGTTAGGAACACCTGAAAGAACATCATCATGAAGACCAAATCATTCCAAAACAAGTCTAGGACAAAATCCAGATTTGATCCAAAATTACTACATTTTTCAAAGAACCATCACAGACACCAGGGGTCACTCTAAAGAAGCTAGAGATATTCAGTCAAACACCAGACAAACTGATGGACCTTAAAAAATATGAGCTTTTCGCCCTTGACTAAATGTGTTATGTTTGATAGAAGAAATTACAACTGCAAGTATCATCTTGGATTAACGCTGAAACATGGTGGTGGTAGAATCAGGTTGTGGGGAGGCTTTGATCAGAAAAAAAAAAAGACCCAAAATCTGGTCTGGAAAAATAAATCACTCAGGGCAAAGGATTTTTGCACTTTGTGATTTATTTTTCCAGACCAGATTTTGGGTCTTTTTTTTTTTTCCTGATCAAAGCCTCCCCACAACCTGATTCTACCACCACCATGTTTCAGCGGTGGCTGATGAACTGGAAAACAGAGCCAAACATTGGGAAATTTCCTAGAAGAAAAACCTAGGATTAGCCTGGAAGTATAACAACAGCCAAATATCTGCTAAAGTGGTTAAAACAAAAAGAGGCCCAGAGATTGATCGATTTTGCCAAGAGAAATGGGCAATATCTGTCGCTCAATTCTATTGGTCTGGGCAGAAATACTTTTGCAAAGGCAATACGTATCCAAGGCGCATCTGCTGCAGTTGGATGATGAGATTCAAACCCATGATTTCAGAGTACAATGGATTAGCAGACGATCACAAAACCTCCAAGCCATCACGTCATAGTCACATCGAGGCTTTGGAGGGGAATGTTTGTATGTCCCTAATGAAAACCGAGAAAATCTATATAATGGCTAAATCCATTCCTGCACTAGTGAGTGGGATTAAGCGAAGGAATCACTTCCTCTTGGTGATATTATAGGAATGGAAAGAATTCCGGATGTAGAGTCTGGCTCGAATTGTTTACGTGTACCTATGTATGGACTCCAGCAATCGATGCCTGCTTAGTGTTACACACAATCGAAAAAACAAATATTGATAGATACAGGATGTTGAAGATGTAAGAACAAGACACTTGTAGTACTTTTTGGCTGGTCTAGTCAGTTAGACAGAAACGTACCTGGCATCCTTTCTATAAAATAACACACTCCTGCTCAGAATTTCTAGCAAAACAAACGATCGGGTTGATTTTTTTCCCTCCTCCTAGCCTTCTTGACCAACCTTCGATTAACAGCCATAAAATATACATCAGTGAAACTTACCTTTTCTGAACATAGCAGTAGATTTGAAGACTGATGTACAGTTTTTTTTTTGTGTATGTATCAACGATCCCTTTTGCACAACCTTTTGTACTGTGTTTTTGCATCTTCATACTGTCTATGGACAAACCTTCATGCACAATCTATTGTACTAATCAGCAGAACAATGTTACTGGTTTTCCTGTTTCATGTTGTCTTGTCTTTTTGTTTAGTTTTTTTGCACTGAATGTTGCACATGTGCACTTTGTGTTGTTAGTTTAGATTTATGTGTACTTCTGTGTTCCTTGTGTTCCTTTAGTTCATTTATGTTGTTTGCTGTAGAACCTTGGTCCTGGGGAAACCTTGTTTCGTTTCACGATGTACTGCATCATTGACTTGACTTGATAAAGTAGCAGGATTTGGGTTTGAAATGAAAAGACAAAATAAAGGTTAATCTTTAAAAAAAAAAAAAAAAAAGAAAATAAATGGATAGTAATTCAACTCATTTGTCATGACACACTGCTGTGCAAAATTAAGGCTTGGATGAAAAAAAAAAGGATTCATAATTATTAAGAACACGATGACATTCGCTCGCTTAGGATGTGGAGAGGAAAGAATAATTAAACAGTTTCTTGGGTTTTAAAAGAAAAGACAAACTATAGTGTTAATATAAAAACAAATGCTTATTAAAAATAGGATTCATCATTTCTATGAAAATTATGACATTTTTTATATTAGTTACAGATTCCCTAAATAAACAAAAATAAGAAACAAATGAAAAAAATGTAAAACATTAAAAAAAAAATTGCAACAAAAAAAAAAAATCAGTACTTTATTATTCAAAAATTTATTAAATAATAATAATATATATATATATATATATATATATATATATATATATATATCTTTCTTTAGATTTGCATATTTAATGTACATTTATTTTTTATTTATTTATAAAAAAAAAAAAAAAAAAAAAAAGATTCCTGATTTGAAATTGCTAACTAAGGTTTAAAAAAAAAAAAAAAAAAAAAAAATTTTAACAATTTTTTTTAAAAAAAGATAGACACCAGATAGAATCTAGACCGCCATTGCTATCTATTTAACAATTACCATTGTTAGAGTCCCAATAAATCTATTATCATGGTGAGAAATCTACTGAGAAGAGCAAAGTTCCACATTCAGTCCCTATTTGTTATTATAATAACCTCTATTCTTCAAGGAAGATGTTTCACTAGATTTAGGAGCCACCATGGTGTTAGTAAAGTCCGGTACTGGTGTAGGTGAGGTGAGTTGAGGTGAGGTGAGCATTTAAATATATCCCAAACATGTTAAAAAGGGTTGAGGACAGAGCTTTATATCTAGAGATCTTCCACTCCAACCCATGTAAAGCAGTTTTTTTTTCAACAGTTATTTTTCCAAATGAGGTCATCTCCAGGTTTATGAGACTCCTTAGGAGTTCTCTACCTCTTTTCTGATGCACCATCTGCTCTGTCTGATAGATGGATGGCTTCTTTGGAGATTTATCACCATCATGTTGGGTGAAGGCAGCAGCTCAGAATGCTGTTCCTTAGGAATTAGTGGGATCAGAGGGACATGCACTATCTGCTGTGCTATCAGAGGGGCTAAACCCTTCATGCCCTGCAGTCTGGGTGGCTCTTCCAACTCCATGAACGTGTAGAGACCATCTAATTGGCTTCAGAGAGCATGGTGCAGGAGCTCGCATGGGCTTAGGTGATATTATAGAGTCGGGTGGTGGCTTTATAAGACGTTCTCACTGACAGCAATTAAGTGCTGACACCTGAGAAGGGTCAAGAGAGAACAATCAAGTAAATTGTGTCAGCTTTCTTTCTCTTTCTTTCTTTCTTTTGTTGAAAAAATTGTTTTAAAAATTTGATTAAAAGAAAATGTATTATTTTTAAAGAAAATTTCAATAAACTGACTACATAAATAAATAAATAAATAAATAAATAAATAAATTAACAAATAAACAAAAAATATTTGTACCACAATTTGGGATAAAATTCGATTTATTTTTTTATTTTGTATTTTTTAGATTTTTGTCTGCAAATTGTCCCTTAAAATAAACAAACAAACAAATACTACCATATACATTTTTTCATTAAATTTATTTATTTGTTTACTTTCTTCAAGGATTTTTCTGTCTTTCAAATTAAAATAATTACATTAATAAATACTGCAACATATTTGTGATAGAACGTATTTATTTATCTTTTAATTTTTTTTTTTAACTTCAGCATTATTAAGGTCTTTAAGACCTCCTTGCTGCTGTGCACAATTTAGTGCTGTACCCTGAGCAAATTTGAGATTCCATGAGTGTCACACAAGGTCGATTGCTCAAGGTCATCTTCTTTTTCTTCCCGGTCCATATCAGCTTATAACACTCACAGCTGGAGGATTTCATCAGCATCGTATCTTAGCGAGAGCTCATGCAAGTTCCTCTGCTTCACTTGTCATGAATGTTGGATGTCAAACGAACTGAAAATAACATGCTGACATTTTTCCCCACAGCTGGAAGATTTGAATAATCGAGGCGTTAATAGGACGAGGTGAGAAGGCGGGCAGGTGAAGCTCACGCTGTTTTATAACATCAATCTCTTCACAAGCAATCAACTTCCCACTTACAGAGAAAAAAAACTCACATACAGGTGACTTTTTCACGCATTGTCTTTACATTGAAATAAACACATGTGGGGCATTATGTAAAGAATGTGTGATCTTGTGGGAAAAAAGCATTTATGATAATATAAATAAATCACAAACAAATCATGTTGCATGAAATAAAAATAATGAAAAAAATGAATCTTGTCTTGTGTGTAAAAAAAAAATTCATTTTTTTATTTAAAATATTGAATTATGTTAAGATCCCATGCATAAATTAATTTGTTCAAACTATGTAAAAAAAAAACGTAAATATAATTAGAAAAATTTAATTACAGCAAATAAATTGATTGTTTGTAAAAGCTCAATAAAGTAATATTTTTTAATAAAAATCATATCAAATATTAAAGCCCACATAAAAATAAACAAATTATTGAAAAAAAAATCTAATGAATGTAAAAGTAAATAAAATATTATAATTCTATTTCGAAAAACATCTGACAGATCAGGACAAACCTTTAATGTTGATTAGAGAATGGGGAGAAAACTTATTTACCAAGATGCCAACAGCAGCACTGAAGGAACTATAAGAATGTCTGGCAGGTACTTTTCACGCCTTACATGTGAATATTATCTTATTAATTATGCCAAAAGCTTCATTTAATCACCCCCAACAATGTGGAAAAATGTGAACCATAATTCTTAAAAATGTCACAAAGCTACATTTAAAAAAAAAATACCATACTGATAGTAAAGCATGGTGGTGGGGGTAGCATTGTGCTTTGGGGATGCTTCTCTTCAGCAGGGATAGGGAAAACTAATAGCTCATTAAATTCTAAGATATTTTGGCACAAAATCTTCTATCCTCTGTCAAAATGATAAATAAATGATTTTTTATTTAAAATATTTCCAATAATTAAATATTTCCTTTTTTCTCGGGATTTCGGTTTGTTGGAATATTGCATTAAAGATGTAACAAATAATCTTTTTTTTAAACCTTAACATTTTAAAAACCTGTTCTGAAAATAACATCAATCAACCAATTAAACAACCAATCAATCAATCAATTAATCAATACAAGGAACACCATACTGACAGTAAAGCATAGTGGGGGTAGCATTATGCTTTGGGGATGCTTCTCTTCAGCTTTTTGGCTGATAGATAATAGATCAATAATTCAATCAATACATTTAGGACTGTGGTGAGACCTGAGATGTTGTAGGTTTAGAGACAGTGGCATTAAGTAAAAGACAGGAGGTGGAGCTGGAGGTAGCAGAGCTGAAGATGTTGAGGTTTTCGTCGGGAGTGACGAGGATGGAAAAGATTAGAAATGAGTTTATTAGAGGGACAGCTCATGTTGGACGTTTTGGTGACAAGGTGAGGGAGGCGGGATTGAGATGGTTTGGACAGAGGTGGGACATGGGGTATATCAGTAGGAGAATGCTGAGGATGGAGCCGCCAGGAAGGAGGAAAAGAGGAAGGCCAAGGAGGAGGTTCATGGATGTGGTGAGGGAAGACATGCAGGTAGTTGGTGTGAAAAAGGCAGATGTAGAGGACGGTGGTATGGAGACGGATGATCCGTTGTGGCGCCCCCTAATGGGAGAAACGAAAGAAGAAGAAAAGGATTATAGATCAATAATTAAATAAATAGCTCCAAAGATATATATCTTTATACTTTAAAAGCCTACAATTTCATAAGGGTGTGTAGACTGATTATATCCACTTTAAATAAACAGTTGAAAAGAAAGTACTAAGTTTCCGATTTGAGAACTCGACCGTGAACATGCAGAACATCTAAATGATCCACCAAAATGCTGGGATTCACAGATCTACTGGGATAACATGGCAGTTCCGAGTCCTGCAGCTGCTAGCATACGTTTAGAGACACCATATTCCCACAAGAGCGTTTTCCACGTTTGGTTTTCCGGCTGTCGTTTTTGACATTTCAGCTGAAAATATCCATTACCACAAAAACTTCTGCATTGCTCCAAATGCGTCTTTACCACCCGGGCCAGAAAATGGCAAAGCTCTACTCTGGTAAGCTCAGCATCATGCATCGGCAGATGGTCGATAACATTTGCTGCGTGTGCTTTTTTTTCTCACTTCTTCGCTACACCAGAGAGCCACATCTGGCCCGGGCTCTGTTCCACAAAGTGGCGACAGATGCACGCTCGCGTATACCTGTCAGTCAGGAACACGGTGTACGTCATTAAAGCAACGTTTAGCCACATGGTGGTCTGAGGTAACACTTTTGAATGAAGGACAGCACGACAGGAACCTGAGGAACGCGTTACACCCAGGGGGAGTAATCGCACCTGCTGATGACTGACATTTTTAAAGCCCCCTGCAGTCACAACACTGGCACACGCTTAGAACCAGCGAACGCCGCATTCACCGATGCTTCCTTTCCCCTGTCACAAGCGTCCTAATTCTGTCTCCTACAATGTGCTTCTGCTGTACATCGGTAGCATTGTTTACATCACATAACAAATGTAATTGCAAAAAAGCATATACAGTAAATGTTCAAAAGGTATACGGACAAACAAATACAAACATACAACAAATTGAGAAATAAAGGGCAGTTTAAAAAAAAAAAATAAAAATAAAAAACCATGCCCTTATCCAGAGTGATTACATCTTATTTTTATAAATATATGCTTAGAAAATATAAATCACATAGCATTAAATCCCATAGGGTTTATTTACAGCTAACACATTTTGAAAGTGTGGAAGTTTGGAAGGAAGTTTGAAAGGAAGGTAGAAAGGAAGGAAGTTTGGAAGGAAGGAAGGAAAGAAGGAAGAAAGAAAGGAAGTTTGGGAGGAAGGAAGGTATGAAGGAAGTAAGGAAGGAAGGAAGAAAGAAAGAAAGAAAGAAAGAAAGAAAGAAAGAAAGAAAGAAAGAAAGAAAGAAAGAAAGAAAGTTTGGAAGAATGTTTGGAAAAAGTTTGGAAGGAAGGAAGAAGGGAGGAAGGAAGGAAGGAAGGAAGGAAGGAAGAAAAAGTTAGGAAGGAAGCTTGAAAAGAAGTTTGGAAGGAAGAAAGGAAGGAAGGAAGTTTGAAAGAGCGTTTGGAAAAAGTTTGGAAGGAAGGAAGGAAGGAAGGAAGTTTGGAAGAGCGTTTGGAAAAAGTTTGGGAGGAAGTTTTAATTGAAGTTTGAAGGAAGGAAGGAAGGAAGTTTGGAAGGAAGGAAGGAAGGAAGGAAGGAAGGAAGGAAGGAAGGAAGGAAGGAAAAGAAGTTTGGAAGGAAGTTTGGAAGAAAGTAAGGAAGGAAGGAAGGAAGGAAGGAAGGAAGGAAAAGAAAGTTTGGAAGGAAGTTTGGAAGAAAGTAAGGAAGGAAGTTTGGAAGGAAGTTAGGTAGTAAGAAAGGAAGGAAGTAAGGAAGTTTGGAAGAAAGTAAGGAAGGAAGTTTGGAAGGAAGAAATTTTGGAAGGAAGGAAGGTTTACTTTGACCAAACAAATAAATACATTACCAGATGTTCCACTTTATTTTCATTAAAAATCCTCCATTAGCATCAATAACAGCTTTACATACGCATCCCTTTCTCCACACATTTAACTGAAATCCTTTGCTGTGCCTCTTGTAAAACTTGCCAAAGATGTTCTTCACTGGATGAAGATTTCTTTTTTTCTTGTGATCCAGTTCATCCCAGAGCAGCTCAATAGGATTTAGGTGCAGGGGCTGGGTAGGTTGTTCCATGATAAATATCACTCCAGACGTCTGTTTGTTCTTTAAATAATGCATAAAGAGCATGAAAGTATTTGTCACTTCGGCTTATCGTCTTGTATGGTGGTCAGTTCTGCAGTCCAGATGGAATCGCATGGTGTTGAAGTATGGAATGGTTGCCATGTTGGTTTCTTTCACCTGGAGTAAGTCTCCAATCTTCCCTGCTTCAAAACAACCCCAAACCAATTAAACCTCCACCTCTATGTTTAACTGTGGGTCATTCACTGTCCAGTTCTTGTGTGTTTTTGCCTTTTGTTTGTTGCATAGAATAAAAAAACATACATGTGTCTCATGTGTTTCCAGACTTTTCACATGCTCTGTATATCTCTAATAATGGGATCGAAATTAAAAAAATATATGGATGATCCACATCTTAACACAAAAACACAAAAAGGATAGCCATAATAAAGACAGAAATTAAAAATATTTAAAAAGTTCACAATACCAAACACTAAAAATCAGATCCGTCGTTTTCAAAAACTTCACTGTGCACTGGTTTAGTTACTGTACATAAAGTAGTTTTGCACATTTTTACACACAGAAATATTCTGTAAATCAGAGGTTTAGAGTTCTTCAGGGTTTTATAGATCGGTTTATAATTTTGTGTGCATGTGTGTGTGAGTGTATAATGAAAGATATTGACACACAAAAAAATTCTTCTTCTCTCTTCCATGAAGCTCGATCCATCCTTAAAGTTCGAGTGAAAGAGTTATACAAATGTGCTGTCATTAATTGCCCGGATGGTGGAAAGGTATTGATGCGCAGAAAAAGGCTGAAGTGGAGAAATGTGTGGGCGTGTGTGTGGTGATAGGGATCTATAAGGCCGTTTCCGAGCTTTGCTCTCACTCATGGCGGTGATGTAGAGCCGAGCTCACAAAGCCGTTATCTCCGAACCTCAGCCCTGCTTTTTTTTTTTTCCATGGCGTCGCGCCTCGAGGAGCACGAACACAGCGATCACGTCCGCCTGCGACGCCTAAACGCCGTCTTTCCCTTCCAGCTAGATTACACCGCTAACACGATAACGCTCCGTTCAAAGCGATATCCAGTCAATCCCGAGTTGGCGGTAATTAAGAGCGGTTCCGATTAGCCGCGCAAGCTCGCTCAAGCACGTAAAAACTTGCGGCGTGCGACTTCCTGCTCGGCGCAGGGCCGTGACGCCGAACACGGACCGAGATGAATCTCCTCACTCTGACATGATCCACGATCCTTTTGAGTGACAAAGTTGCAAATGACTCAGGGTAAGAAAGCGAGATTTGAATGCATGGCACAACAGGCCCTGAATAGACCAGATGGGGGGGAACAGAAAACAATATGCGAATCGTTTAAAAATGGAAACAGTTACTTTGATGACGTGTACTGCACCAGTCCCATTTGTTCTAGCAGCTCCGGATCACACCCATCATGTGTATGGCATTCTGCAAATTGTGTTTGAGTTCTGATGCTTTAAAACTTCTTTCTGTTGAATGTGTAACGTGTGTTCCTGCTGCTTTCAGGTCATCCTGCAACTCTTTTCCACTAACTGCTGACTTCTTTCTTACGTTCCTGCAACAGTTGTTTCTGCTTTGGGTCAACCTGCAACCCTTTTCCTGGTTCTTTTTTTCTGTCTGCGAGAACATTGTGAAAGTTTCTTGAAATATATTTGCTTCTTCTCCAAACTGTTTCCACAAAGTTAGAGGCACACAGACTTTGGCTATGAAAGCATTGAATTTTCCCTTCGCTTGAACTTGACCCAAACCTGCTCCAGAATTGACCCTGTGCACAAAGCCAGCTCCATGAAGATATGCTTTAAATGGGTTGAAGTAGAGAAGCTCCTGCTACAGTATAGAGGTCCAACCCTATTGAAATCCTTTGGGATGAATGTGAATGCTAACTGCACCCCAGGCCTCCTCACCTCACCTGACTTTACTAAGACCCTTGTAATCTCCAGGAGCACATGCGGAAATCTAGTGAAACATCTTTCCAGAAGACTGGAGGTTATTATAACATTGTAACCGCAAATGGGGACTAAATTTGGCTCAAATTGTTCAAAAAGCAAACATTTTTTGTGCACTTTTTCTCCATATATAAATGTTTCTTCAGCACATGATTCACAGCTGTTTTCCAGTGCTCCACTGATTCCTTCATCCTTGACGACTGCACCATGCTCCCTACATCCTCTACTCCTGCTCCACTGATCCCTCTATCCTCAACCATCTCTCCACTGATCCCTCCATCCTCCACCACTGCTTGGCTGATCTCTTCCTCCTCTCCCACTGCACCACACATCCTTTATCCTCTCCCACTGCTTCACTGCTCACTCTATCATCTACCACTGCACCATGCTCCATAATTCCTCTACCACTGCTCCACCGCTCCCTCTATTTTAGAGGGTACAAGGAAGGCATGCAAGAACTTTCTCTGTTCTGGTGCCTACGTAGGTGGTGGAACAAACTTCTTGCTGATGTCCAAACTGTTTTCTTCACATCACAATTAAAGACCGATCTATTTCAGCTGTACTTAGATGAGCACTTCCAGCATCCACAAATTTAAATGTTGAACATCCTGAAAAAAAATTACCTTTTTAATTACAGTGGTTTGCAAATTATAGTGGGCGTTTTTGTGTATCTTTAGTATTATGTGACTTTCTAGACCTGCACCGAGCTACAAAATCAGCTATAACCAGTGTAAGAGCACAAACTGTAATTCAGTTAAAAGTCGCATTCATTTTTCTATTGAAAAGGTTGTGCCAATTGTGATTTCTTTTTAGGCTTGTTCAGTTTTGGAACGTTTATGTAAAATAACTTTAAATTGGACAAGTTTGAGAAATAGTAACAGATATAATCTGGTCTCAAAGGGAAGGAAATTCAAACAGTTCAATTGCTATATTATTGAATATAATAAAAAAATATATACATAATTCACAATGCTAGTCAAAGACTGGGTTTCTCTTCTGAGTCTTTTATTTCATGTAGTTTCTTTCTTCACATCTCAGTAAGCTTTCTTCCTGCTATTGTCAACCAACGGTTTCTCACCAGGAGGGTTAAAGACCCATGCCTGTAAATCTAATCTACACTTTTGGCTTGTGCTCCTTATTTTCTACTGCCTAGTGTTCTTGGTATTTGTTAAATCATACAAGCTGCGGTTCTTGGTTGTGCATTTTTCTCATTTTGAACTTTTGCCTGATTCATGTAATGATCTCTGATTATAAACTTTAGAAACTCGCAATAATAAGATTCAGCCAAATTGCCTCAATTGTCTACAATACAGACAGCATTTTCCTATTCTTTTTTATCAGAATAAAAAATCTGGAAAAAAAACCAAAATCATGCAGAAAGAGAAAAAAAGATTTTGACAAGACTGTTTACTTTAGCAAAATGCTGTCTTCTTTCAGGCGCTGTTTATTTGTGCACGGCAAATGTTCTTTGTAAAAACTCTTTAAAAAAAAAAAAGGAATAAAGGAAAAAAAGCTGCGAGGCAACAAAGTCTTCAGTGACAAATTAAGTATCTTAGAGCCATTATGGAAATGCGGGCTGTCTGAATGATGACAAGACGTGGCGCGCTGCAGAAAAGTTGAAAAGATGCAAGAGAACCCGTTTGTTCGCGAGCAATCGATGGTGATGAAGAGACGGATTTGCGTTTTGTCTTTGCTTCTTCTTACAGAACGGCCAACTTATTCCCCCGACCGTCTCCCTTTGGCAAGCCAACAACGATTCCACGATTATGATTTTCCCCGCGCTCGTGCTTTGTTCTGCAACCAAATCTCCAAACTCCACCTTGTCATACGCGAGAGCCAGCGGATGGCCGGGATGGAGGCGAGGGATTTGTGTGGGTCGGGCCCAGAACACCGGCATGCACCGAGATGTGGCGGCCCAATCACATGACAGCACCTGGAGTCTCATCGGCTCAGACGCTTTGTTCGGCTCGCTCTCGGCGTGCTGGAAATGTCAAGCTGACGACCAAATTGTCAGGGTGTGTGGCGTGGTGATAATGAAGGGGCGACGCTTTCCCAAGAAACTTCGAGCCCGAACAATAGCGAGCACATGCTCGGCTCCACAACATCAATACGACGAATGCAAATCCGCTTCGTAAAAACGTATTTGCAAGGCGGCTTTTCTGTCACAACGTTCGTGGGTTCCTTCTGTTTCCTTGCTGTTTGCTTTGCTTTTGAAACCCTTATGTGAGGTGATCACATTTACACTGAATTGTCAATTCCATTTGCTCACTAGGTGTTGCTTTATTTAGTATAACACCACCTAAGATCATTAGACCACATCATTCTACCCTGTCAATGATTACGTTTCTACAACAACCTGTACCAGTAGTGTACTCCCAGCACATACCAGTATATTGCTATCTTTTCTGCTCAATTACTAAAGCCAAGCATGCATTATTTTGTCACAATTTTTCCCCTATGATGTTCCACGGTGAGCTTGATAGGAAAAAAATAAGCATTACATCTGCAGTAATTCTTCTCCATTTCCTTCTTAGCATGGTTCCACCCATTTTCTCCGGTCTTCTTGGTGACCCAGTAGGACTCGCATCCAAGCCGAACAAATGACTCATCCCTTTATTTCATTTTCAACCAGCAAGTCCAAGTTCCAATGGTTCACAAACTAATTTCTTTAGTTCGTGCTAAACCACATGAACCAGTTTATACAAAACGAGTACTGCACTTGTTTAAGCCCAACATCAGGACTTGACTAAGAGGCGTGTTCTTTCGATAACGCCAACCAATCACAGCTGCCAAAGCTTTCACAGATTTTAAATAGGGCGGGAATTGAGTAAATAAAAAATATAAATCTGCACATGGAAGTTAATGAGAATGATTTGTGCAAATGAAAGTGTTTAGGATAGCTAGCAAGGTTTTAGCTAGCTAGCTAACTTTTGTTTGGTTTGTTTTCTGGAATTTCTCAGAAATGCTCTAAATTATAGGTCTTCAACCAGCCATCCGCAAATGATGATGATGATGAATTGCAAATAGTTTTTTGTAAAAAAATGGGTAAAAATCTCAAAGATAAAATATTTAGCATTATTACTTAAAGTTTTATTAAAGCTAAAGTTCATGTAAATGTCTAATAGTCCACCTAAAAAGAAAATAAATAAAAATAAGAAAATAGATAAATATAAGAAAATAATAAAAGACAACTGTAAGCAACTTTATAAATTGTGATTTTAATTGCAAAATGTTTATGATGCATTAATCTTTTTGAAATATTCGAAAATATATGAAAATATATAGATAAAGAAGCATGTTCTAATTGTCTTAACATGACCTATTTAGTGTAATACAATTGTTTTTCTATTTCTTTCTTCTCATGTTTTGTATTAGGGGTCCCTGCCCCATGTCTCTATCCCCTAAGGGGTCCTTAACCTAAAAAATGTTGAAGACCCCTGCTCTAAATAAGAGTAAAAAAAACAGAACGAAAAGTTGAGCCTCAATTTCAGTGTAGTTACAGTATGAGAGTTACGTTTTTCTGTCAGGTTTGGTAGTTTTTCTTGATTTTGGCATGGCTGGAAAAAAAATATAAACATTTCGTTTCTGAGTGGCTCAGTAGGTTGTTATTGCTAAAGCACCAAATTATTTGTGTCAAAGTTCATGATGAGTGTCTAATAGATTGTTTAGTTGAAGTTTAGCTCCAGCGTCCATATCCTGTCTCCATATTCTTTGTATTCTTTTCTGTTATTGCAGAAAAAAACCTTTCCAACTGAGTGATGGATGACTTTCGAAAATATCTGCGACATGCTATGATCACCTTTGCGATACAGTCATCAGCGTCCTCGGCGCATCGAGATATGAGATCGTGACGTGCGATCGGTAGTCGGGCAATGAGATTTAGAGCTGGTTTAAGAGGGCAGAATAAAATAAAACAGAATAATTGAATCCCGATAATGGTTGCAATAAACCTCTGACATCTGACAGGGGAGCGTTTCACACAAAATAGCTGATGGCTGCTGGCATTGACAATGTTCTTTCCTCTCTGCCGTATGACGTGATGGCACCTCAGACGGATATTCTGTCATTTTCATGTATAATTGCTCCGGCTGTGCTGCCAAAACACTCCGACTGCAGCGTTATTGGTGTCGATTTCAGAAGCCAAATCGTCTACACGAACACCACTCTTTCATCGAAAGCGCACAAATACGAAAAAAGAAATGCGAGTTCCCCTGAGTGGTACAACAAGCGAAAAAATCTAAATATACTACAACCATTTGTAACTGGAAGTCCATCGAGCATTTGTTCTCTCGCTCCCTCTCTTTCTATCTCTTCAATTAGAGCCGATCGCAGATGTGGTAGCTCTTACAGAATAGAGCAGTTAGCGCTCACCTCCAGCCGCGTTCAGCTGTCCCGTAATGTGCAGCTGTTTTGAAAGATACGGTAGTATCAGGTCTCAGTGGAAGCCCTGACTATCTCGAACTAGCAGCTGTTGAACAAGTATTATCATAATACAGAGACGCCAGCATTGCTTTTGGAGAAAAAAAAAACCAAGTTGGCAATGAGAGCTAAAGAGAATTTCAGTGCAAAAAAACCTGAGCATATGTTGTTAGAAACAGTTACATTTTTGGATTTGTTTGCTTTTTTTTACCACAAGTAGAGGGTCAAGGATGAGAAAAGCATGAGACAAAAATCTGGTGTGATCTTTAGTTTAATAACAAATGACTATTTCTAACTAAATAAGCCCATGTGATGGCTACTGCATTGGTGTATTGGTGAGGGTAGTGAATTCAAGTGTCAAAAGGGACACAGGGGAAATCGAAAGCATGCTAAAGTAATTGATTTAATCAGAGTAGAAATAACCAAACTAAACTAAAGACGTTAAGACACACAACAGGTGAACACACTAGGATAGTAAGAGTGCAGGAAAGGGATAAAATCATGTGGCAGTGGAATCAAAGGTATGTGACATGAATGCTAACCATACAAATATAGTGTGGCGCAGGGAATCTGTAAATTTGGCGGCAATGTTTTATTAATTTTGCCTATGTTAATTATAAGAATGGTGATAGTGTGAGTGCTGCACAAAGGGAATTTTAGCGTTATTACCAGTTAGGATGTCATGATCGTGTCCCGTCTGCAAAGGTCTGGAACGGACGGCATACCAGAGAATATTAAGGGCAGTTTGAGCTGCCCTTAATGGGGAGGCCTCGCTGCCTCGTTCCACAACATCGCTGTATTGAGCTGATTCTTTCAATTACGCACCCGTGTTGTAAACCAGCTAGCGTCAATCATCACAAAATATGTCTTATAACACCAGCTACAGTAGGGTGTAATGGAACACGTATTCGTATCGAACTTTTTACGCGCGAGGCTTTAGGTTCACGCCTGTGCATCTTTTTATGTGCAGTCAACCTATTAACATTTGAACACAGATCAAATCTGAGCTAATTTTGACAATATGATAGGTCTCGAGATTTATATTTCTTCATTGACATCTTTGTTTTTGGACCCCTGTAGAAGTATAAATAAAATTTAAGAATACAATGGAACTTACAATGAAAAAGCCGTCCAAACAAGCTGCACCCCAAATTGTTATCCCTCGTATTATATTTTTTATCATAATTTGCTTACTTAAAGCTAGTCTAATTAGCCTTGCTCTCAGCAGTCTTTCACAGTAGACAATTGACTCTCAAATATATTTTCACTTTATGATGTATGTCTTCCTATATTTGCTCATAAGCATAAAAAAAATCCAAACCCCAAAAATATTCTTTGCTCATATATTTGTTCTGAAGATGATTAGGATAATTAGCACGTTCCTTTTTCATCGTGTTAATTTGCTTTTGTCTCTGTGTGTCCGGAAAAAGAAATTCGCTTAGCAAGTTGCTTCGAAACGTCGTGCTGAGAACTTAATGTGGCATCTTTGGTCAGACTGTGCTTAGTCTGCAATGCAGGATGATGCAATTATCCCCCCTCAGATACCCCTGCTAAGGCCCAAACATCCCCTCCTTCCAACAAAAACACACAAAGAATTATTCTGATGCATGTCAAGCACACAAAATTCTATTTTATTTTCAATTGTATATTTCATCTTTATATTAAACTTGGACGATAATAAAAAAACTCAATCTTCTAAATCATTACCAAGCCAAACTGAGTCTTTTTGAGTTTTGATCATGTTTTCTTTCTGTTGGATTCTTTTTCTTAATGAGAAGAGTAAATAAATTCTTCAGGGCCTTTTTTCCCGCTCACATTAACCACCATTGCTACTGTGCTAACACTAAAAAAGACCCACCCCGCTGCTTATAGCTTCTCCAAGGATAAATAAAAATTGCACAACAGACAAGAACCAAAAATGCTAATCACATCATTTCAGCATAAACATATCTGCAGCACTTTTTTTTTTCCTCTTTTCTATAATCCCTGGTCTACCACAGAGTCCAGGTTTGTGTACCTAACCTTCAGCTCCTCCGCCATGCGCTCAGATTGGATTCACTTGTGAGTCTCTTTAGATAAAAGCATCTGCCAAATGAATAGATGTAAATGAGTTTCGAGCTCATAATTGGATTCGCAGCTTGTTAATGCTATAACCGCAAGCAAAGCGAGCGCACGGGCCAAAACTGGAAATTTTAATCTCAATTTAACGGACCGGTGGCGGTCCCTTGCGCCGTTTGAGGTTCTCGCAAAAGAGCAGGCATTACCACACATCAGTAATCCAAGCAGGCTAATAATTGACCAAGAGTGAAGATCGGGAGGGGAATAAAACACACGGTTCTTTGCTCGGATGGAGAAAACGAAACGGCGATAAGTGCTGATGCCGTCTCTGGGACACTAGTTGCCTTTCCTTATTGCTCTTTATTGACCTTTTTTTTTTAGTTTAAAAGCAAAATGATATGGATTCAGTGTGTGACTTTATATGTCAAGGTACAGAAGTCAGAAATGAGCTCCATAGATCCTCAGACGAGACAAGACGAGACAAGGTAAAATAGAATAATACAAGATAAGAAGACACGCTGATACAAGATAAGGCGAGAGGAGATTAGACAGAGTAAGAGATTAGATAAGACAAAATAAGATTAAACTAGATGAGACATGGCAAACTAGAGGTCGAGAAGATGAGACAGTAAGATAAAATGAGACAAGATATGATAAAACAATGTAAGACAAAACAAAACATGATGTGACATGACAAAATTAGATAATACTGGATGAGGATAATATTAGATACGACATGGCAAGTTCAGATCAAATAAGACAAGACGCGACAAGAATCAAGATAAGGCAAGAGAAGATGAGACAGGGAAAGAGATGAGATAAAATACGATGAGATTAGACAAGATGAGACAATATAAGATAGGGGTGAAGAAGACGAGGCAGAGTAAGATCGAGGTAGACAAGATAGGAAAAGACAAGATAAGATAAGACAGGACATGTCAAAGCATAAGAGGAGATGAGACGAAACAATCGAAGACAAGATAAGACAAGTTGAATCAAGATAAAGCAAGAGAAGATGAGACTGGGTAAAAGATTAGATAGGATGTGATGAGAATAGACAAGATAAAACAAGACAAGCGAGTTTAGAGCAAAGAAAATAAGGACACAATTATACAAAATAAGACGGGACAAGATTTGTCTTTTTTTATCTTGTCTTATCAAGCAAACAAGCAAACTCAGTGGTATTTGTGTACACTTAATATTTATTGTCACGCAAAGATCACACAACTTTCAGTTTAGTGAAAAATAAGGACCTTTCAGTGTTTCAGTGGATAATCAGGTTCACAACAAACCACCCCCTTTTACATACGTGGTGAGCAGAAAAGCATCTGATCTCTCAAAGTCCCAAAATAAAGTTGGTAAAGTAGGAAATATACACTATATGGACCAAGGCATTGGGAGACTTGACACTTCTCCAGCCAAACGTGGTTCTTCCCAAACACCCACCACAAAGTTTGAGGCACACACTTGTATAGGATGTCTTCGGATGCAGTAGGAGATCCAAATATGCTTGAATGGCAATGCTCCTGTACACAAAGCCAGCTCCATGAAAATATGGTCTACATGGTTTGGAGTGAAAGATCTCCTGGTCTATAGAGATGTAAACCCTAGTGGACACATTTGCCTCATCAGTACCTGGCTTTACTAATCATGGTAGGATAAATCTCACACAAATCTCCACACTCCAAAATCTAGTGGAACATCGTCAAAGAAGAGTGGAGTTTATTATAACAGCAAAGGGGGGATAAATGTGGAGGGGCAAAAAGCACAAAACCCAATGATCAGGCATGCACAAACCTTTGTTTGTATAGTATAATACAATATCTAGCGTGTGCTCTTATGTGTGAACACTGTGTCCTGAGTTTAGAGTCTCTCTGGTGGTTCAGCATCTGCCTCATATGCAAAAGCACAGGAGGTGAAGGCCGGATCAGGTGCTCCATCACACCTGCAGATCAACGGCAAGGAAAACTTGATTACTCACATAAAGATCCGCCAACGAGGGGGGTAATAGCGAATCTGTTTAAACATCTGCAAGCTACTCTTTGACTGCTCAGGATTTCTCTAGGAGGGAAAGAGAGGAAGGGGGAGAGTATACAGTAAGATGAGAGAGAAAAGGAGAAAAAACCCAAAAAACGAAGGAAGCTTTCCCAAACCATTAATATTGAGCGGCGAGGATGAGATTTTCATAATGAGGCTTCCAGTCATCCGAGGAAGCGGATATGTTCTGCTAAGTAAGAAAGTTTTCATCAAGGAAAGAAAAAAAAAAAAAGAAAAGGAATATAAAAATGCAGCAATGCAGTTTATTTCTTTTGGTTGGATTGTAAATGTAACGGTGCAACTTTGAGATATGAAACTGCAAAGCCTGCAAGAGGATGGTTTACGGAAACTTAAAAAGAAATAGAGAAGGTAAAATTGAGGGTTTAAAAAAAAAGAAAATTAGCTCCAGTTTGACTTGGTCGTAGTTGCAATGTTTCCACAATCGTTAGCAACATTTACACCGATCAGGCGTAACATTATGACATCATAACATTATAAGCGGTGAAGTGAAGAACACTGATTATCTCTTTATCATGGCAACTGTTAGTGAGTGGATTTATTTATTAGGCAGCAAGTGAACATTTTGTCCTCAAAGTTGACGGGTTAAAAGCAGGAAAAATGGGCGAGCATAAGGATTTGAGCAAGTTGGCAAATTGTGATGTCTAGACGTCTGGGTCAGAGCGTCTCCAAAACTGCAGCTCTTGTGGGATGTTCCTGGTGTGCAGTGGTCAGTATCTATCAAAAGTGTTGAAGTGGTGATCCGGGGACAGGGTCACGGGTGGCCGAGGCTCGTTGATGCACGTGGGTAGCGAAGGCTGGTCCGTGTGGTCCGAACTAACAGACGAGCTCCTGTAGCTCAAACTGCTGAAGAAGTCAATGCTGTTAATGTTCGATGGGTCACGACTGTTTCGGCAGGAACAGGAGGACCAACACGATATCAAGCAGGTGGTCATAATGCCTTGTCAGTGGCCCTAAAATTATTTTTGATGGGTGTATTTTATCTTTGTTTTTCTTTTTTGTCACTTAAAAGTCCTGGAACGTGAGAGGATAGAATACACTCAAGGGAGAATAATTCGAAGTTTGCACACTCAGATCCACTGTAGACCGAATAACCACTCTGTGTAGCCGTCCTGATCTGAAAATCGAAAATGAAGATACCCCATCGACATACTCTACCTCCTCAAGCATTGACGACTGGAGAAAAACGAATAGAAGACCGACAGATGCTCATAAAACCGCATTGAATCAAAGCAGTATGCACACGTTACACCTTGAATGACATATCCTGCTGTTTTATTTCCCTTCCCTTTCCTGTTCTATCTCTCGCAGGTGAGGCGCTCGCCCGTGTGAACGCGCGAGCGTGTCGCGTCCCGCCGCATTCCCGTCTCTGTGCTGCAACCTTGAAGATAAAGGTACTAATATGAATATATGTCAGAGATGAGACGCGACGAGAACACAGGCTGAGGCTTTGAAGAGCACATCTGCATTCATTTTGTCTGCAGGAGGGAGCGTGGGCGTGTGTGTTTTCTGTCATACACACTCACACATATACACAAAATCTTTTCATCGTCTCTTCTTAGAGGAAGGTTGTTCGGTGTGGTATCAGAGTTTCCCCTTTTGACCCCTGGTGTGTATGAAGCGTCCACGTTTCAGACTTCTCCAAGTTCGGAGCAAAGACGTCATGCTGTAATCAGTGTGAAACTTTTATCGATTGTCCATCGAGCCCCCTGATTTCCCAGAAGCCCTCGAGTGAAACATTAACGCCGGGGCAAGAACGTGAAAGCGGAAAACTAAGGTTTTTTATTAATCCAGAGCTGAAAAACAATCTACAACAAAAATGGATGGAAGCAATTAGCGACAGAATGCTGCCACACGAGGCGCACGGTCCCGTTAGTTTAATAAGCATTTCTCTAAAAACAACAAAATAAACAAGCGTGTGTACGAAAGAGGGCCATCTGGTGGGAGATGAAGCCTGGAAATATGATTTAGGACTTCACATCGACTAGCCATTATACACTTTCATGGCAAATGTCAAGAGATATTTTCCAGCACAGAGCAGACCCTCGTACGATGTTGATGAACCTCGTCCCCACGTGGTTTTTTTTTGCATTAGAGTCGTGTTTACGTACCACGCCTCCGTTTACCTCGGGCGTCAATTTAATCACAAATCATCAGTCTTCTCGGTTTCGCCGGAGAACAAATGCAGAACCATGCTAGGAAGATAATGATGAGCCATGCTGGGTTTCGTGCAGGAGACAGAATTACATGGATGGATAGTAATCACGGGATGCACGGATCTCCGACTTGTGGTTTGCTAGTCGGAAGTGTGTAAATTCTCTCACGCGAGAACGACGACGTTTCGATTTCTTTCTGTGTAGGACTGAAGGAAAATAATGGCGCAGATGCATTTTGTTTGTTTTTTACAGTTACGGTATTTTTTTCTGAATGGATTAAAGAACATCATTAAGGCTACGTCGATACTAATCCGGATTAATTTGAAAATAGCATTTCCGTCTAAAACCGCTCCACACCGGAACGTCCGAAAACGCTCACGTCCCTGTACCGCGCATGCACAAATCGTAAGATGCTTCGTCCCGCATCATTTGCGCAAGTCTTTTATTTAATTTTCGGCCCTTTGAAAGGTTGCGGCAAACACGAAAAAATCTGCGTCGTTTTCTAAAGCCTCCTTTTTTACCGTGCACAATGCGACGTGAAAACAGAGTTTTTAAATGTATCCTGCGTTTTTTTTGTTGACTGAAAACGTCGTCCTAGTGTGAACGGAAAGCCAAAAAATGTCAAAGATGAGATTTTTCATAATGAGGCTTCCAGTCATGCGAGGAAGCGGATAGGTTCTGCTAAGTAAGAAAGTTACTTTCGCAACTGGAAATCGATAAAAACTAAATGTGTGCAGCTCTGGGGGGTGTTAGGAGTTCAGGAGGAGCTCAGGAGGTCACTCTGGAGGTGGTCCCTCAGTGGTTAAAACGTTGGACTTTAAATCGGAAGTTCAAGAGTTCAAATCCCAACACCACCAAAACTACAACTGAGGAATCAGAGGTAGTGCCATGGAAGGTGATATCTTATTGGTTAAGACATTGGACTTGGATCAGGTTTGCAAAGAACGAGTTCACCTGAAATAATGATGATAAAATTCTCAGCTTGTCTGGTTACAGAGAAAAACTGTTTGGTTTATACATATCAGTTGCTCAGGTTCTCGCTGGCATTTTAATTATCAATGAATTTCCGATTTGATCTTTTGCTTATAGTTTAGTCAGAATGCATTGAAATCCAGAAAACCTGAACCATACTGATTGAGTTCTTATCAATCTGACACCTGAGGATTTTCTTGGTGCTTGGTGTATCTACTGATCACCAACATGCAGTTCAGCAAGCAGAACATTTAGAAAGGAATAAATGATGAAGCAACTCCAGACTTGAACTCGCTGCAACACCCGCGGCCTCATTTGCGCTATTTTTAAAAGTAGTTAAAAACACAATTTTGGATTAATGATAATTAAAATAGATATCAATCAGTGTTTAACTCATTAATATCATTTTATTAATAGATTGTTGTGCTGAGAGTCACATTAGAGTCTTTCCACATAAACTGAGTTTTATACTTTTTGGAGTTTTTGTACTTTTACTCAAGGGAAAGTTTAAAGGGACACTTTTATTGGAGTCCTATTTTACCCGTGTATCTCTACTTTAACTCAAGTTCATGGTTTGTGTACTTCGTCCATCACTGTGTAAATGAGAGTGAAGGCCACGTGGAAAATAATTTAGAGCCATTCTGTCTTCATCAGAGTGTTCAGTGAGCTGTGGAGCACAATGGACAAGAAAAAGACCACACCCACCAGAGGGTTGCTGATATACTGTGGCTTAGTGCTCCCCAAACTTTTATGGACCACAGACCAGTTTCACGCAAGACAATTTTCCATGGACCAGAATGGGGGAGTCACACACCTAACTAACCACAATAACCTGCATATTATATTAATACTATATATTACTATTAATCATTACTTATATAAAAATGTATCTCAACCCACCATAATGCAGAATCAGAGTCTTGAGCCCCGTATTATACAATAAACTTCAGTATTTTCTTTGAAATAGAGTCTTGAAGTCTTCTGCTGTCTAATCATTTGGTGTTTGCTGCTTTGGCAAGAAACTTTGTAGCAATGTTTGGTTTGTGGTCATCTTTGCTTGACCTGGTTTTAGGTCTACATTTACAGATGCATAGAAAAACTGGATAAAACAAATGTTGGAATTTTGGCATAAGTTTATTTTTCTATATAAAACACAATGCAGACTGGAGAAAGAAAAAAAAAGAACAGAAGAGAAAATAATTATTTTTCTTTTTTCTGTGTGGGTCAGTACCATGGATAAGGACCCCTGCTGTAGACAATAAGTGAGAGGAGTTATTTCTCAGTGAAGCCAATGAAGTTAATACTAATCCATATAACACATTGTCTTCTTTATTTTTGTAAAAAATAGCTGAAAAAAAAGAGTAAAAGTTTCCTACTCATCTGAGCAGACTGAATGAAGCCTGAACTCAATCTCTGATGTGCTAATCTGATCCTCGGTACGCAAAAGCCAGCGGTTGCCGGCTGCCGCTTTTGATTTATTCGTGGTTCTTGTAGGTTTTATTCTAATCTTTGGATACTGTTACTTGTGTCAAACTTGTTTGAGACATGAGCTTAAATCTTAGATGCAAAAGCAAAAAAAAAAGCCCTTTATCTTGTCGTTTTGCTGAATGCTCATAGGAGAGTGGAGGCAATTTGTTTTTTCAAAAGCTACTTGCTAATAAGTCGGTGTGCTGAGCCACAAAATAAGACCCAAATGAATGATAATTATCTTGCAGAGCGAAGGAAACAATACAAGCCTAAATGATCTGCATTATGCAGGAGCTTTGTTTCCGCACTCCGGTGCGCTGCCTCATATCTGGTGCACGGCACCATTCACAAAGGCAAACATGCGACACAATAGAGATGCTAAGGTCGGGAGGTGGATGCCCATGACCTGTTCGTGGCTTGTTGGGAATTTTAATACACATTTTTTTAAGCCTATTTGAATCTACTTTGCTTGCGATTCAGTGTCGGTTTAAAACAAAAACAAAAATCTGCGGCAAAGCCATAAAGCTATTTTACACAAGATTCATATGCATAAATCATTTGCATAGAAAGAAAGAAAAGTTTCCACACTCATACGCATTCCATGCTGCATGTTTTACATCCACCCTCATTTCCCTCAAAGGTGTATTTTTTATTTTGTATTGCATCAAAAAATTATTTAATGCAGGGGGTATTGGCGCCTTACGAGCCGCTCGTGTACATTCCAGCAGAAGCGAGTGCCACTTGATGGGGCTGGAGACTCTACAACAGTTGTGACCTTTAGGCCCGGGATTCAGCCATTTCCCCCTCACTTTGTGGAAAAGGTCACGCAAGACTTTGATGTGAACTAATATATTAAGGCCATTAAAAATGAAATAGGCTCAGAAATCACTTCCTTACTTCCAGGAGAGTGTAGAGGCAAAGAAAAATAGATGGATGGAAAGATGATGCGGCAATGGATTTTGAGGAAGCAGTAAAAAGAAAAGGCTGATCTCTCGTTGATGCTTAGAGTTGGAGATAGTTTTTCAAATAATCAGAATCTGTGAATGAAATAATCTTGTATAGGTGGTCTTCAGCAAACTGTTTTCAGGCTTTCTGGTGAGCCAGCTTCAGCAGAGGTTGGTTATACAACTTACAGCTGTTATCACTTAGGGTGTACTCACTTCTGTTTCCAGCTATTTAGACAATAATGTCTGTAGTCTGTCTTGAGTTATTTTTAGAGGACAGAAATCTATACTGTATTCAAGCTGCACATTGACTATTCATAAATAGATCCAGGTTTCATTTCCACAGTATTGTCTCTTGAGAAGATACTAAAATGGTTGCTGAAATGTGAGGGTGTACTCTTTTTTACTGTACAAACACAAAGTTTAAAAGATACGGTATGTACTTTTTGAGCATCCAAATTTTGTCCCAATTTGCTCTGCTAATTCCCTTCACTCTACTGGAAAGATGTTCCACTAGATTTTGGAGTGTGCTTGTGGACATTTGTGTTCTTCTGCCATTAAGGTGTTAGTAAACTCAGGTACTGACTTGAGGTGAGGAGGCCTGGGGGGCAGTCAGAGCTCTATAGCAGGCCACTCAAGACCCTCCACTCTAAAGCATGTAAACCTTATCTTCAAGGAGCTCGCTTGGTGCACAGCGGCATTGCCATGCTAAAACCAGGAAGTGGATAGAACTGGGAATACATCAACACAGGACCAATGACAAGAAAGGAGTGGAGGCATTGCATGGACCAAGACAAACACATGGAGTATAGAAGCATTGATGGGATGGGGTGGAGATAGGACGTTAATTGGTTCACTTTTCACCAGCTAAAACAGATATATAAATGTTCCACTTTATTTTCATAAAAAACTTCACACACTCTCGCCATCTGGTCAGTTAGTTTCTCCAAACATTCAGCTTAAATACTTTGTTGTTCCTCGTGTAAAACCTACCAAAGTTTTTCACTAGTTGGAGATTTCTTTCCGATCCAATTCATCTCAGAGCACTTGGATAGGATTTAGGTGTGGTGACTGGGCAGGTCATTCCATAATAGATACTGTATCACTCCAGACAACTGTTTGCTCTCTAAAGAACGCTTGCAGAGCTTGTATGTACGCTTTGCCTAATTCTCTTGTTGTACAGTGAATTCGTTTCCAATGAGTCACAGTCCAAACGGAATTGCATGGTGTTGAAGTAAGGAATGGTTGCCATGTTGGTTCCTTTAACCTGGAATAAGTCTCTAATTTTCCCTGCTTCAAAACAACCCCATTCCATTATGTTTCCATCTCCATGTTTGAGTGTGGGGGTGAGGCAGTCTGCTAACATCTTCTTTCCTGTTTACCGTCTTACACAAGTTTTTCTGTTAGAGCCAAAAATGACACATTTTGACTCCACAGATCTTTCGTCCAGACATTCACTGTCCAATTCTTGTGTGTTTTTGCCTTTCAGATTATTGCGTAGAAAAAAAGAAACGTGCACAATGTAGGCATCCTTAGAATTTAGCCAACTAATTAAAAAAAATCCATAAATATTAATAGTAATAATAATAATAATGAATTGCTTTACTTGATCTGAGCTGATTTTATTATAGCAAGGAATTCATCAGCTTTCACTCAAACTCTCGCAGGAATCAAGACTTGTTTTACAACAACAGAAAAAAACAAAGAAGTGTGCGTACAAGCATCGCCTGAAGCATCACACTGACACTGAGCTATACAAGAAGCTCCAGTGTGTGGCAGGTGATTAAGTGCTTTTCGGTGAAAAAAATTATAATAAAGTAAAAGACGCACTGGAGCATTTCAGCTGCAGCAAGCGGCAATATTTGACGAATTGATGAGTATCGAGCTTAAATGATGCACAGAGTAAATGATGCTATTTACTCCATTCCTGAGTGTTGTCTGACGCTTGCTGTCTTGCTATGCTAATCTTCTATCTCGACCATACACATGGCCTTTTGACATTTCGGACTGTCAACATGGCCCAATTAGTCGCTTGATTAAAGTGTAGACAATCGGGAGTAAACTTTTTGCCAGCGACGAGGTTCCTCCTGAGCCGAAGCTCCTAATGAGACACCTTTTGTTGCATACCCATGAGCTTTAATTGGTCCAGAAACTGAAAAAGCACCTGCTGGTCTAGGAAAGGGTCACGGCAATGTCATGGAGATGCATTAGGAGTCCTGGTCTATGAGAATTCGCTCATTTGGACACTCTGTGTAAAGGTGGTGAAGTCTCATCTCATGTAAATATACAGTGTGCCTTGTACAGATTATAGATTATAGATACAGATAATTAATGCAGATCACATTAACCATAGATTATGTAATGCCTTTCTACTATATAGCTGTTGTTTTCTGAATTCTGATTGGACAGGAGGTTGTGTGAGAATTTTGTTCAGATAGAGAGACAGACAGGGAGGCAGAGGGGGAGAGATACAGAAAGAGACATATATGTAAAGAGAGAGAGAGAGAGAGAGAGAGAGAAATTTTAAATGTAATACCCACAGTGATGCCTATTGGCTCAAAAGACTGAGGCTCAAGAGTTTACATTTAAAACCTGCTTTTATGTCCTTCAGTGAATTTGCATTTTCATCTAAAATGGATTTCACGTTTGGTTTGACTTAAAAACCCAGACAAGATTCTTTATTTTTTCCCTTTCTTTTTTTTGAAGCTGTCTTTTTAAGTATGTATTGATGGACGGAGTCTCCAGTGTCAGGGTTTTGTATGACCTGTATGTCAGAGGTCAAGAGGGGTATAATTTGGTTTTAGGTTTAATGGATAATATAACGAGCCATTTTCATTATTACCATTATTCATTTAAGAAACATTTAAGGGATCATTTCCAGAGGTATAACATTTGAAAAAAGATTATGGATGTGCATCTCTATAACTGAGGCCGATGCGATTCACCTCTATTACGATGCAGTGCGATCAGATTCCGATTTCATTCTACATAATGCGATTCAATGCAGTACGATGTAATGGAAATATGATACTATGCAATCCAGTATGGTACATACAGCAGAGAGACAGCAAATCATCAATTTACTTAAGTGGCTTCAGACTTCTGAAGCATGGCCCTTTCACAAACGCAAGAAATAGCGCAAGAAAAAGGGAAAAAATATGAATTAAAACCAGACGTCCTTTCCCTGTTCTGTTTTCAGGAAGATGCAGCTCTACCTCTGCCATGTTAATCTGAATTCGAAGTGACTTTCAGGACACGCCTAGTTTTGCAGTAATTAATGACTGTTTGTTGAAGCTTTTGAATTTTCTTCTTCTTTTTCTTCTCCTTCATCTTCATCTTCCTTTTCTTTCCAAAGTACATGGGAAGTTTTTCCAAAACATCTGCTCTATGCATTAAAATGAACCTCACTCATGTGTGTTGCAAGAGATTTGACTGCTCAGGCCTTGAGCCCTGCCATAAAAATAAAACTATTGCACATTTAGCGATCCTTTTTCAGGTTGGATAAATAATTAATTGTAGATTGCATCAACACCAAAGTGCGCAGGGGGGGGATAACGCACACACAGCGATCCATAGTTATTTCGCTGCTCGCAACAGTACCACAGTTTTTTTTTTTTTTTGCTAAATGTAATTACAAAAAAAAATACTGGTTGTTTTTAATTAAAATAATTAGCGTAGTGTGAGAGAAGCGGAGAGCACCGAGTCATTACAAACCCTTCACGTTAGCACATTTTAATTGGCGAGCTGCAGATCTCGCCCGTTCTTTACTTCACGCTTGAATACTTCAGATTTCTGGATCTTTTTTTTTTTTGTTCCTGTCCACAGAAGAAGCGTCTTTCGGGATACTTGGGTGTGAATGGTGTCCTGGTGAGAAACAGACGGTGAGGTCCGGACCCTGGACACCAGGAGATTTTGGGCGGAATTTGTTGTAAATTGCTTTGAGGTTCTGGATAAGAAAAAAGCACACAAACACACAAACACACTCACACGTTTCTCCTTGCCCTTACGTCCCCCTGTGATGGCAGAATTCGAGTGTAACCTTGAAACCTGAGCGTCAGGCAGGTGAGATTACATGCAACACTGCCAAGTCAACTTAGATTTAAGACAGAGAAAAAATATATATAAAGAAAAATGTTTACAGTCGCTTCTTTCTATCCAGAGCCATGACTTTTGTTTTGTAGGGATGCTATTTTTTATCCTTCACTTGGAAAAGGTTTTTTGTACATTACACCTTAAAGAATTATTATTTTTTTAAATCAAATTTAAATCACACAAATAATAAAAATCACTTTGATTCGAACTACAACAAAGAAATAGTATAGAAATAAGTGAATTGTAAAAAGAAATGATAAAACGCATGACCTCAAAAGTAAAAATATTACAGTTATTAAAGAAAAAAAAATCAAGAAAAAACCTGCATATGTCTCAAAAAACATAAAATATTATACTAAATCATAGTCACTGTAGTCATCCAGAGAATTTAGCCAGCTATTAATAATAATAGTAATAATAATAATTTTTTTGACTTGATCTGAGCGCTGATTTATTATCGTGAGGTATTCATCTGGTATCGAATCAAGAATCGTTGTAAAACAATAAAAAAATTAAGAAGAAAAAAAGAAAAATAGATATAAATAAATGAATCGTGAAAGTACATGACTCACACGAGGGGGAAAAAAAATAACGTGACCGCACAAGTGAAAATATTAATCAGAAAAAGCAACCGAGAAGAAAACTCCAAGGCATATGAAGTTATTTCACAGCGCACATGTGATTATATGAGTGATCATGTGAGTGTGTGGATTTGTCTGTGTGAGGAAAAAAAATAACATGAAATCATAACATTTTAAATCATTCATTAGGAAACAAAAAAAGCACTTAATAATGTGAAACATCTGATAAATAGGTAAAGGGGCTTTTTTTATTAGTCACATATACATTACAGTACAGTGAAAATCTGGAGCACAGATGGTTAAGGGCCTTGCTCAAGGGCCCAAGAGTGACAGCCTGGAGATACCAGGCTTCAACCGCTGACTTCTGATCAGCACCCCATAGCTTTAACCACTTAGCTACCACTTCCGTTTATGTGATTTCTGGCTCTTTCCACAATAAACTTTCTTTCGGCTTCTCCCATTAGGGGGCGCCACAGCGGATCATCCGCATGTTTGATTTGGCACATGTTTTTATGCTGGATGCCCTTCCTAACGCAACCCTCCCCATTTATCTGGGCTTGGGACCGGCACTAAGGCTTGTGCGACCCTAATGGCTACCCTAATTTCCACACTGCGACAAGAAAATTACCAGTCCCCATTTGCTGTTAGAATAAACTCCACTCTTCTGGGAAGATGTTCCACTAGATTTCGGAGTGTGCATGTGCTCATTTAGCTACCAGGATGTTACTTAATTGAAGTACTGATGGTACTTCAATCAATCTGACCTCAACCCAATCATTTGGGTTGAGGTCAGAGCTCTATAGCAGGAGATCTTCCACTCCAACCCATAAAAATATCCTACTACCACATCCTAAGACGTCCTGAACAATTGCGTTCCTCCAACTTTGTGGTAACAATTTGAAAAAAGAGCGCATATGGGGGGAAAAGTCCCAGTACTTTAGTCCATATAGTGAATGTATAGACTGGAGAATGCTTAAGTACTCAGCTTTCAATGGATGTCTGACAGGAATGTTTGCCTCCTCTCTCTCTCTCTCTCTCTCTCTCTCTCTCTCTCTCATCTCTTTTATGCAGGAGTGTGTGCTGTGTTATTAAGATGCTGTTGTACTGAGGTCAAGCAGAGGAGATGTTGCACGGAGGAAAGCAGCAGCGCAAGCATTCCCCCTGCCTCCCGTTTTTAATTTGAATGAAGTAACAAACCCTACCTTTGCAGAAGGTGAACACTGAATCTTAATTAAATCTCTTGGCCATGGCTGAGCTTTAATTTATCACAATATAAGGAGATCACATCTGTCGCGCGAGACCATTGCCAGCGACACCGGAACGCGGTGCCTAGGAATATATATATGGTGCGTGGTGCCTAGGCATGTATAAATAAATAAATATATATATATATATATATATATATATATATATATATATATATATATGCTGAAAAAAGTGATTATATATGTGTTTGTTTGCCATTTGAGGACTCGGAAAAACAGGGCCTGGTATAATCGCTATAGAGTGTGTGGGAGAAAGAACAGAGATGAACTGGTCAAGGCTGAACACGGTCAAGGAAAAACTCCGAAGCATACTATGTTATTTTACACGCAGAGCACGTGTGATTATACGGGCGATCACGTGATCATGTGGATTCCACCATGTCAGTTATTTTAACATCTGAGTGTAACATTCAGAGTACTGTACAGCACATATACATTAATCAATTGAGAAAAAAAGGACATGAAATCTCAATATAAATATTCATTAAGGGGAAAAATGCAAACAATGATCCTGTAAATGATAAATTCATTATGAAACAGGAAAAAAAATCATATGGAAATAAATGAATTACAAAAATGAATAAAACAGATGAGGGGAATTACTTGTGAAAGTAAAAGAAAATCATTGGAGAGGGAATCGTGTAAAAAAAGGAAAAAAGTAACACATGATGCATTTTTTTTCTATAGTTTTTTTGTTATTCGAGCCAAAGAAAGAAAAAAAAACGCATAGTAACTAAAAGCAAATAGTATGGAAATGAATGGGTCATGTGTAAATGAATTAATTATATAAAGGAATTATTTGTGTAAAGAATTAATAATTGTAAAGAAAAAATTACAGCTTGTGTAAAAAAATAAGAATTAATATCTTAATTAAAAATCAAGACTAGAAATATGGAAAAGAAATTGTTATATTCTAATAAAAAAAGCATGGAATCATGAGGAAAAATAACCAAATGAAAACAAAGATGACTCAAAAAATAAATTGTATGATAAAAAAAAAAAGAATTATAATCACATGAGAAAAAAAAACATATGCAAAAAAGTGAATGGCATTTTAAAAAATGTAAATGAATTTTTTTTAATGGTATTCGACAAAAAAAATATGGGAAAATGTAAACATGGAAATAAATGAGAAAATCACATGAGAATAAAAAAATCTTGTAAAAAAGATCACAAGAAGCAACTTGAAATAAAAAAAAAACTACAAGAATGCTGCAATTTCTTTTTTAAATCACGTAAAATAATTTTTTTTTTTACAAAAAATTAAATCACATGAAAAAAAAAAATTTTTTTACTTTATTTAAATAAAGTGAATCATTAAAAAAAGAAAAATTGTGTGAAAGTAATTAAATAAATGATTTAAAAAGTTAATAATCTTGTAAAATATATATATAAAAAACAATAGCAGATATATATAATATATATAATTATAGATCTGACAGTTAAATTACAGTTTGTTTAAATTTTTTTCCTCAAAAAAGCTTTTTCGGCCCTTTCTTCCTTATGTAATTCCTTTAATTAAAAGAATCCAGAGATTTCCCAGGGCAGTAAACAACTTTGTAGTTCACACTTCCTTTTTTTTAAAAAGCACTTTTCAGCAGTGTTATTTGCAGGACTGGAACATCCATCTGTAGTCGGACAGCTCGGCTTCCCCACTGCGCCCAGTTCTCTTGCTCTGAGAGTTTAACTACGTTCTCGGGCTCCCTTGACAAGCGCACCAGCTCTCCTGACAAGCATCGGTGATTCACACATGGCCCCGCTGTTACACAAGGACACCCGTTTCTCTCAAGATCTTTTTCGGTTCATTTAGGAACTTTGGCACGCTTGCCTGTAGTGGTCCTCGCATAACTCCAGAGCTCCATGATACCCATTAGTAGAAACAAGCCGACAGACACTTGGTGCTGTGAAGCAGCGAAAAAAAAAAAAATGTCTGCCGTCTGCTTGTCTCTAGCGAGTGACCATGCTGTTAGGGTCAAGTCACACTGAAATCCAACTAAAGGAAGGAGGAAAGAACGGGTTCTGCTCTGAGTGAACGCTGTGTTCTCTGCTAATACCAGGCATCCTGTGGTACATAAAGCTAAGTCCCTGCTGAACACATAACTTTCGGTCTTTTGAGCTAATTCATCTCAGTCTCGAAGGACTGGGACTTTACAGCCGCTCCAGTGAAATGAAAAAACAACAAGACAGCTACAAATACTGTATATTACAGGCAAGATCCATAAAATATACCATATTTCCCCTATAGCAAGCAGTAGTATACAATATTTGCTGTATAGCAAGCAGCAGTATACCATATTTACCCTACAGCATGCAGCAGTATACCATATTTCCCCTATAGAAAGCAGCAGTATACCATATTTACCCTACAGCAAGCAGCAGTATACCATATTTACCCTATAAAAAGCAGCAGTATACCATATTTACCCTATAAAAAGCAGCAGTATACCATATTTACCCTATAAAAAGCAGCAGTATACCATATTTACCCTATAAAAGCAGCAGTATACCATATTTAACCTATAAAAGCAGCAGTATACCGTATTTACCCTATAAAAAGCAGCAGTATACCGTATTTACCCTATAAAAAGCAGCAGTATACCATATTTACCCTATAAAAAGCAGCAGTATACCATATTTACCCTATAAAAAGCAGCAGTATACCATATTTACCCTTTAAAAAGCAGCAGTATACCGTATTTACCCTATAAAAAGCAGCCGTATACCGTATTTCCCCTATAGCAAGCAGCAGTATACCATATTTAACCTACAGCAAGCAGCAGTATACCGTATTTACCCTATAAAAAGCAGCCGTATACCTTATTTACCCTATAAAAAGCAGCAGTATACCGTATTTACCCTATAAAAAGCAGCCGTATACCGTATTTCCCCTATAGCAAGCAGCAGTATACCATATTTAACCTACAGCAAGCAGCAGTATACCGTATTTACCCTATAAAAAGCAGCCGTATACCGTATTTACCCTATAAAAAGCAGCAGTATACCGTATTTACCCTATAAAAGCAGCAGTATACCGTATTTACCCTATAACAAGCAGCAGTATACCGTATTTACCCTTTTAAAAAGCAGCAGTATACCATATTTACCCTATAAAAAGCAGCAGTATACTGTATTTACCCTTTTAAAAAGCAGCAGTATACCATATTTACCCTATAGCAAGCAGCAGTATAACGTATTTACCCTACTGGTTATGGATCCAGAATACTGGCATTGTGTAAGGAACTAAAATGACTTATAATCATGTTAGATAATAACTATATAAATACTAATCAGAAATCCACCAGACTATTATGAAACACTCACAAGTCTGCTATTAAAGCATTAAGAGGTTTGCCACATGATTATAATGAGATATTACTATAATGTTTGCACAATATCTAACAGGTTTTGCAAATACATTATGTTTTTATTATGATGTTTTGAGAACATTGCAGGAACATATGCCTCATGGTTAGTGGTGCAAATGTGGTATACTACTGGTGAAGAAAGTTCCTTGTATTCAGAATCAGGTTACACATGCAATTAAGTGCATTTTCAGAGCCTTTTCTCAAGGATTATTCAAATTTTTAGTGTGTAGCTAATACCAAAAAAATTCGAGTTAGAGACTTCTGCAGTGTTTAGACTTCTGCAGTGTTCAGATTGTCACCTTTAAACAGGGAACAGTCAGCTAGGACACTTATATGAAGATGTTTGTTTGGTCTCTAACAAACTGCAGCCCTTCAGCACAATGCTGTATTTCCACTAGGATCATGTGACACTTTAATTGCATACAGGTCAACTCCATTAAACTAATTACGGGACTTTTGATAACGCCCAGTTGCACAAAAGTTCATTCACCGCTTTTACAGTGACGTTGAATATTTCTACAAGGCGCCGTAACAGCCCGAGGACGCTAACCTTTCTTCTCCGGCAAATCCATCAGCGTAGCCGTTAATGACTTTCGATAGCGGTTGGCCCGTGCTAATTGATATGTTTGAAATCATAAGAGCATATTGCAGGTACAGGTGGAACATGACCAAGACTCTTATCTGACACGTTGATGTATCCATCCCCCAAACGTGGGTCATTTCCCCTGCTGCTGCAGCAGGCCTGGTTAACTGGCAGCCGTAGCCTATCATTTACCCGCCTGTCAATTACGCAGTTGGATGCCACTCGTCTCTCCTGTCCAACAGACCTCTTTAATACCTGGCTTCGGCACATATTTCGAACATCTGTCGGCTCTCACTCATTTTATCATCCACCCTTCAGTCTCTCTCTCTCTTTCCCCAAACACCACTCCACCTCCGTACTTCATAATACTTGGAAGTGTATCAACAAGAAACCTTTAATCAAATCTATTGCATTCTGCAGTTTCAATTCATATACTATAGTTCATGAACTTAGCCTAAATATATTCTTATTGTATATGGGAAGTAAGACACAAATAGAGGGTAATGATAGCAAACTATGATACTTGTTGTAGGGTACATATTGTATACTGCTACTTGCTAGAGGGCAAATACGGTATAATATTTGTTATAGTGCAAATTTGGCATACTACTACTTGCTAAAGGGTAATTATGATAATATTAATTGATATAGGAAGAAAAAAAGGGCGTATTACTATTTGCTACAGGGTAAAATGGTATACTTGCTATAGGGTAAATATGGCATACTGTAACTTGATATAAGGTAAATATGGTATACTACAACTTGTACTGTGTCAGGGATCCACCAGCCACACCCTCGCCAAACCCTCCAATCACTCCAAGCAGCTCACCTACTTACTAATCATCCACACCTGGTCCAAATCAGTCACCACACTATAATACCCGTGCTTTCTGCCTTGCCCTTTTTGTTTCTCATTAAAAGGCCTTCGTTCAATTCACTTCAGTTTCCAGTACGGTCTTTACGCCTGACATACTGCTACTTGCTAAATGGTAAATATGGGATTTAAACCATATTCCTTTCTTACCCAAGTCCATCTACAAAAGGTAAAAATAGCTAAATGCTATGCTATGCTATGCTAAATACAGTAAACCATTACATTCTATAAGGCAGCAATCTGCAACCTTTGTTGCATCATGGAAACAGTTTCACGCTAAACAAAACTGCAGCTAAAACAACTGCAGGAAACTGGCCTTTTTTTTATTTTATAAAATGCCCTGCAGACCATGAAAGTCAATAAATAATACGTAAAAGATAATTCAATGTTCTTGACGTGTAGCCTGGTACCAAATGATCCATGGCCCGGTACCAGACCATGTTCCAGTGGTTGGGGCGAATATGGTAATGCATTACTCACTAGCGTAAATATGTGACACGTCTAAAGTCTATAGGGTAAAACAGTGCTACAGGGAGAATACGGTCATCTTTGACTTACTATGGGGCAATTATGGTAAACTCTATGGTAAAAACTTTCTATAGGGTAATTATTAAAACATATAAACATGTATGATGGGATACTACAAGGCAAATCAGGTATACATAAACTGAAATATGGTACTTCAAGTTATTCTATAGGGCAAATATGGTAACCCTCTACTCACTACAATAAAAGCATGCTCCAGGATTTCTATGTTAATAACATCAGTGTAAATAAATAAACCCCAGACATAATTTCCTAGACATTATTATTATCATCTGTTCAACATATTTCCAGGAGAATCTAAAATTTTGGAATCCTCATATGATTCTTTTTTTTTTAAAAAAAAGGTCAAAACCCCTTTTTATTTTTTTTTATTTATTTATTTATTTATTTATTTATTTTTTTTTTTTGGGCAGGTTATAGCGTGCTTATCTTTTTTTTTTTTTTTTTTTACGACTCCGATTTGTTAATAAAATAGTACCGAGACCCCCGGTGTTTGATTAATGAAAAGGTTCGTTTATGCCATTAATCATAATGTATGGATTAATCAGAGTGCACCTTTAGCTGATTAAATCACACTGCTGCTTTAGGGAGTGTTTAATCATTCGCTTTTTTGGCTCTTGTGCTGTATGAAGCCAGTGCTAAGTGATACTAAAAAAATAAATAAAAGAAAAAAGAGAAAGGGAAAAAAAAAATCCAACTCTTGTGAAGCTTTTTGATAATTTTTTTTAATAATAAAAAAATACAAAAACAATATTTATGTCTATATAATTGCTGAAAGGTGTTGACCTTGATAGATAGATGATAGATAGATAGATAGATAGATAGATAGATAGATAGATAGATAGATAGATAGATAGATAGATAGATAGATAGATAGATATTAAATCAATGATACAGTCATGCATTTAGTATGTATTCTGCATGTCAGGTCTATAAGGCTGGCAAAATGACAGAACAGCTGCCTTCAAAAGACTGTGAAAGTGTCTCACAATGGTGGAGGGATGTGGGTTAATCTAAGCTCTGGGGCTTGCAGTCTCCAGGTGTTTACGGGTGCGACACAGCCAATGTCGGCTTGCCATTTGTTACGAATCAATTTCAGCAGAACCTCCTCATTCCACACGGTGCCAAACAGTCAAGTCTAGACTGCCTTGAGCAGCCGGTACCAGAAGTACTCCTGACCCTAATGGTCATAAAGACATCAGCAATGTACAAAATACCTCTTCAAATAGCCGCTTACACTCAGAGTGAATGTAGAAATGTAGTGTAACTTGTACCCAGAGATGGAAAGTAACAAACTACATTTACTGTAATTGAGTGTTTTTTTGTTTTGTTTTGTTTACCTCTTATTTTTTAAGTAGTTTTTTAAATCTGTAATTTGACTTTTACTTAGCTGTGTTTGGTTTAAGTATTGTACTTAACACCAATTTAAATCATATGCCTTACTGAGTAAAAAAAAAAAAGGATAAAGAAAAATAATGCAAAAATTGTGCTCTGGAAACTACAGCACTGATTGATTGCCAGGCGGAGAACAAACGCGCAAAACTCAAGAAAGATAGATGAAGACGGACAAGACAGACGCAGCCGACAGCGAAATGCCGTCGAATCTAAAGTCGTTCAACGCATGCGCTCACTGTGTAAATTCCAAATCTGCATTTGCGGTAAATATTACCTTTTAAGTCCCTGGTGGTCTAGTGGTTAGGATGCGGCGCTCTCACTGCTGCGGCCCGGGTTCGATCCCTGGTCAGGGAACCATCCCCAGCCACTCTTGGTGCCGGTCCCAAGCCCGGATAAATTGGGGAGGGTTGCGTTAGGAAGGGCATCCAGCGTAAAAACATGTGCCAAATCAAACATGCGGATGATCCGAGTGTGTGGACATTTGTGTGAGATTGAAGGCTTACCAGGGTGTTTGTAAAGTCAGGTACTGATGTAGGTGATGTGAGGAGGCCTGGGTGTCGTTCCAGTTCATCTCATACTGTAGGTGTTCAAAAAGGGTTGAGGGCAGAACTCTGTAGCTCGATATAGGAAATCCTCCACTCCAACCCATCTTCATGGAGCTGGTTTTGTGCATCGTCATGATGGAACAAGTTTGGATTTCCTCGTTGAATGAAAGCGAACGGAAAATATCATGCTAGCGCATCCATTAACAGTTACATTTACATTCACGGTATTTAGCAAACGCTCTTATCCAGAGTGAGGTACAAGCATGCTTCGATCAATGAATAAATCAACACTGGTTCACTAGATTTGGCAAATCTAGGATCCCACCAGCCGAACCTCCGTTGAGATTAAATGTAGTGCACAAACAAAGACATAACACCAACAGGGAAAGTAAACGCAAACTCAATTGTTTCAGGAAGCCATATATAGCATCCAAAGACATCCTATAGATTTGTGTTAACTGTTTGGGGAAGAACAACAAATGAAAGTCCCAATACTTGTCCATATGGTATATGATAAATCACTAATCAATATAAGATAAATACAAACTGCTACCTCAACCTTCACACACACAGACACACAAAATATTCACAATATGGTAAAGGTGATAAACCACCTACGATGATTTATAGTGTGTAGAAACCAGATTTTAGGTGAAACGCTTAACTTTTTGTGTGTGCTTGGGAGGATTTTATTGGTCAATGACAGACAAAACAAAAGAAAAAGTCTTGCTTTTATGAGACACCGCTGACCCATAAATCTGGAGTCGACGAAGTCCGACAGAATGATGGTTGTTTTTATAAGAATGCTGCATTTAGTTAGAAAGCCAGTCGATTCTATGGTCTGGGCATGTTGTGGAAAGTACCAAGCTGTGCATCATCTCACTTTATCATCTAACAGGGCATTGAATTGTGCAAGTATGCAAATGATTCATTATTTCGTTTAATGTGCGTACAGTCTTCTAACAGATCCATGATTCATTTCTATGATATTCTATGATCTCCTGATGAAGCGCAGACGGACGAAGCGAGCTGGATGAGCTGCAGAGGTTATGCTCGGTCAGTCCGGCGCAAGGCTGAACGTCACTCCTGCGAATGAGCTTCTCAACTCGTCTGTAAGGTGGGTTATGATATATATCGAGGCTCAGGAGTTATCAAGGTGGGGCGGGTCTTTTTCATTGATTCTCCGGCTGCTGAATTAAGTGCCCCATAAATCTCGGTGCCGCAGCGCTGCAGAGTCAACATGAGCGAGAAAAGCTTCCCGTGCCTGGCTAGAACTCGGCCCGGGTCTGTCTTTTCCTGTGGATAATGCGTATTCAGTCTGTAATTAAGAGCGCGATTGGGCCAGGGGGCGCCCAGGAGGCTTGGGAGGAAATGTGTCTTTGATATTATCAAGTTGAGAGCAGAGACATTGAAAAGGATTTTTCTCCCATCCTCTGAAATAAAATATTCAGCTCTAGGTAAGAAGTGGGTGCTAATTAGGACTGCTCTAATGGAACCTTTTTTTCACCTCCATAGCCTTGAGATAAAATAAAGACTATTCAGGTCCCCCATATACAATATATATATATACATATATAATGCTCAAACATACCCTAGGCCAAGGAATATATATATATTATATAAGCAAGTGCCAAGAAAGCGGATGCAGATCCATATGCAAAGAATTATCGTCAATATTTATAGCACAAGTCAAGACACGGGGTGAATGCTGGGAAATCAATGATCATAAACTAAAGAGCAGCCTGGGATCAAAACCAGAACACTGTAGATGCTATAAACAGGGAGTGAAACACGGAGCTGAAGTACAAGGGGGGAAAAAAAACCCTTTAAAATTGCTAATAAAATGTAGTAAAAAATGTGCATGCAAACAGTACAAAATTCCATTTAGAAATGTTTACAAATGAAATCAGTACTTTGATTAAAAAAACAATTGTTCAAACTGTTAAATACTATAGTTATAAAAAACAATGACCATATATGGAATGTGGGAATTTATTGTAAGAGTTTAAAAAGGTGCCAAATTATTGTTTTTATTTTGTTAATTATTCCAAGATAAATTAGTTTTCAGTACAAAACGGTGTTTCAAATCAATTTAAAGTGTGAACGCCGCTTGGATTGTTGATGAAGTCTGGCCAAAAACAACACGTCAACAAAATATATATTTTTAAATACTTTTTAACCAATGAAATGTCCTTCTTGCCTCTTTAGTATGCTAAAGAAACAATCCAAACTAAACCTGGCGTCTCCGTTTTGTAATCTAGTCCTAGACCAACATTGTACACTAACATAAAAAATTTACGATTACCCATAATCGTAGGTTCACGCTATTTAAGCCGCTCAGCAAAATCGACCAATCAATAAATCAATCCAATTTTGAGCTGATGTTAAACAAATCGTTACAACGCGGTATAAATAGTAACCTATTTTGGAATATGCGTTACTCACGTCGCAGATGATCAGTGAATACGCACCGATCAAACAACTGACAATAAAGCTGAATCAGCAATATCCTGGTCTGATTTAATCACGTTTTTTTTTACATCATGTAGATAAAGACTATTCATGTTTTTCAAAACCAGATCAAAACAGAGCGTGCGCTCGACCCTGATTGGTGGCCTGCTTCGTGTTTGACCAGTTACGTTTTTATCATCTCATGAATAAAAAGGAAGTGATTTTACAAAATATAGTTGAGTAAAAAGTAAAATATTTGACTTTGAAATGTAGTGAAGTTAAAGACTCCCTGAACGGAAATGCTTCAGTTCAGTGCTAAAGTACAGCAACGAATTACATTTACTTCCTTCCTGTCCACCACTGCCTACGCAACATTAGACCGGTAGTTTTAATAATAATTATTGGTTATCAAATATAATATTTTATATACTGTATATAATAGTATTATCTGGTTGTCTGAAAAAGCAGTAGCTTTGGAAGTAATTGATTTTGTACGTTCTGTTGGTGTCAAACGCGCCCCTGATGGTGGACCAGTTCATGGACATGGTAATGGTTTTAATTGAAAAGAAATAAACTCGAAACCATATTGCATCATTTGCGGGTCACAGAGAGGGACTAAGAGTTTTGCTATCAGGCATAACAGTGGTGTCCCAGCAGGGATCTGGATACAGAATGAAGAGCCCACTGATTACCAGCGCAAAGAAAAGCACACACCCTTGAGCTATCTGTCGCTCGTAAATCCGTTTCAAATTCCATGGAAAGAGCAGTCGTTGTTGCTTCCGACGCTGCTCTCACCGCTAGCGTTCTTTTAAAAATAAAAAGAACGAATTGTGGCCCATCAAGCACCAAGTCATGCGTCATGCACTGCTGATAATCGTCACATTTAGCTCCACTTATTTCCCAGCACCCGCTCGGGGTCCGACTTTTGAAGCGAAGACCCCGAGTGCTTGCTTTATTTCCAGCTCGGCTCTATCTGTCCTGCTCAGCATCCGCTGTGGTGCCGGCAGTTAATCTGCCCCTCTGAATCAATAGACCATAAAGAGCAACGTAAATGAGCTCCGTTTCCCCGAACGTGATCTGGAAAAACATCCTCCCAGATGAAGAGGACGATGTAAACCACAGCAGCGGTTAAAAAATATATTGACGTGTGTGTGTGTGTGTGCAAGGGAGTGGTAATAAGTGCCGTGGTTTCTGGGCTTGTCTTTTTGATGGATACAATCATCTTTGTGGCGTATTCAAGCCAAAGGTTTGGAATATTACGAAAAAATGCAGGCTGCAAATGCATGACTAGCTGACATAAGAATATAAAGATATATAGCTAGCTAGCTAGCTGTTTCTTGCTAGCTCTTGTTGTTGCTTGTGTTTGCTAAGTTTTGCTGTGTGAATTAAGGAAAAAAAATTAAGACCAAAATAAAACAGAGAATGTGAAGAAAATTTTAATTATTTTAGATAAATAAATAAATAAATAAACAAACAAAATTATCAGACAGACATTATACTTGTCCTTGTAATAAATAGCTTAAACATTATGAAAAATATTTTTAGCAAAACATTCAGTGTGTGTGTGTGTGTGTGTGTGTGTGTGTGTGTGTGTGTGTGAGAACAGTTTTAAAAGAAACTTGAACTGGGAAGCTAGCTTTTTTTTTTTTTATAGAAATTTAGTTACACAAAAAACATTGCGACAAAACGTGTTTTAAAGCATATGATTAAACTAACTGCATTACATGATATTATAATAATATGAAGTTTTGGAATAAGAACGCTCAAAATAAAACGTACAGTGGAAAATCTTGATTTGATCCCCTGCTGATTTAGTAAATTCACCCCCTACAAAGAAATGATCAGTCTAGAATTTTTATTGTAGGTTTATTTTAACAGAGGGTGAAAGAACAAAATTATATTATATATATATATATATATTTTGTATCATTAAGGTTTATTCCAGCCTTGTGCAGGTCTATAATCTTGTCCCTGACGTCCTTTGACAGCTCCTTTGTCCTTCCCATGGTTCTGGTGGTTTAAAAGGAAGAGGTTGATTCTGTGACGGGTGTCTTTTATACACATTTGATATTAGGAGCACTTTCCTTAATGGACAGGACTAATCTGGGTGAGTCAGAATTCTTGCTATTTTGATACAAAATCTATTTCTTATTCTCATTTGATTAAATACAAATTAATTTTTAAAAGTTTTTACTGTTTCTATATGGATTTTTTTTAATTCTGTCGTTTTCTTTGTTAAAATAAACCCACTATATAAATTGTAGACTGTTAATTTCTTTGTAAGATAAAAAAAAAACATTATTTCCACCACTGCTAGGGGTATTTCTGAGAACTGGTTAATAAGAGACAGGTGTGTGTGTGTGTGTGTGTGTGTGTGTGTGTGTGTGTGTGAGAGGTTAGTAATTAAGAGCTGGCAAAAGAATATTGAGGTCATATGACCGGTCAGGCAGTTGTCATGGACTGACTGAGAATTCTGGGAAAACATTGACTTATTATTATTTTTAGTCAGAACTCTTTTCTTATATTTTTAATTGTTGATTTTTCAAAGTAGTATTTCGTATTTTTATTATTATTTGTTGGGGTTTTTTTACCAATCCATAATTTGTTTTTTCGTAAAGATCATTTATTGTCAACCTTTTTTTTTTCCTAATAGTTTTCATCTTTTTTTTTTTTTTTGCCAGCCCTTTCCTTCCTTTTTTGATTTTGCAAACCTGATTTTACATCTACCTTCAAACCCCCACCACCCCAACCACATCATCTTCATATTAATGTTTTTAATTCCGTTGAGATCCGAGTCATCTTGGAAATGTTCAAGGCCTGTATGCATTTAATAATTCAATGTGCGTGTCTCATTACTGATGTATTTCTTTAATCGCACACACACAAAAAATCTTGTTCAGTTTGCTATGATTTTTGGGTTTTTTTTGGAAATGATTGACAGCTCAAACAGCACTGACTCACCCTGAAACGTATTCATCTCAATTGTTTGACTTTACCCAGGCATTTGTGTTTATTTTCAGCCTAGCATATGTCTCTATTTATTTATATATTTATTCCCATTTTCCATTTCCATCTGCCTGCATGGCCTAATTTCCTTCTCTTGGTTCAATACCTACCCCCCCTCCGAAAAAAAAAAAATCTGTTTACAGGTACTCTGCATTTCTTAGCCAGAATATTGACCAGTCTCCTGTGTATAATTAAAAGATATTAATCAGACGGTCGAACGATAAGTACGTGGTAAATGAAAACGAATCGTCTTATGGATAAGCTATTTACAAGACACACGATTCGTTCCGGTTATTCGGACGTGTGTGCTGAAACGGCGGCTTGTGTGTTTGTGTGTGTGTGTGTGTGTGTAGGTGTGCGTGTGTGTGTGTGAAAGAGAGGAAAACGAGTTCATTCCTGTTTATGCACTGTAAGTGGCCCTCAATAAAAATGTTATTTCGCTCCTGCCAATTTTCCCGGCGAGCATCGTTTGCTTTCCATGCCGTGTGGCTTCACAATAGCTGAAAAAAAAAAACCCACGAAGAGCCTTTGGAGAGCACTTCACCCAGGGCCGCTGCATTTGCATAAGGCATCACAGCAAAAACTGGAGTAACGTTATACTAAGGAGCTCGGGAGGAAGAGGTCGCCGCGATCCGTGCTACCTTTCACATTTCGTCTCCCTGCCATGCAAACCAAATTTAAACGGAATTAAAAACAAATTTCGGGTTGCTGGATAAAACTTAACCAAGGGTGGAGGAGAATTCTTAAATCTGATTGGTCGGGAGGTGTTGCTCCAGCACAGTGGTTTGGTTCGGAACTATAGGCTTGTCCTAATTCGTTATTGTTCCCATGGTAACAGTTTACACCCAGAATTGGACTGCCATTGATGTGGTGAGGTTTTTTTATTAACTATTATTTATCATTTATGAAAGGAGTCTCCAGTGTTAGAGAACTTCACCTCAGTCAGAAGTGTTGTTTGGTCACCAATGTCTAAATCAAATCAGTGCACCAATCCTAATATAATTTTGTTCCCATAGTAACAAGTGACACCAGGACGTTGTTGGACTTTGACCTTGTACTGTCTAAACGCAAAATGCTGTCATTTATATACATTTTTTACATGAATAATTATTTAATTATTCCCGATAAATTGTTCCCATTTCTTTCGCTAACGTTGCCTCCAGTCGCATACGTTTGTAAGAGTTTGTATCTAATAATATTTCAACCATCATATCACGTGTCTCCAAGTTCAGAGAAATCTGCCTTGAGGTATTAACAGCGTGGGCACCGGTAGCTTCAAATACATGACAATAAGACTGTGGCTTTAACCAATCAGATTTTGAGGTGCCAACACCAGGGCCATCTAGCAGGCGTCCAATAACGTCTGCAGTTTTACGTCCTTCGATTGGATGGTCAGAGAGCGCACTAGTCAGAGTTCACAAACCGCATCTGGAGCAAACTGCACAAGCTGAAATATTAGAATGAATAGCTGCAAAGGAAAAGAAATTGATTTGGTTGTAGATGCACTTACAAAGACAGACTTTTCAAGAAAAGCTGGACATTGTGAGGAAAAGGTCGGCCAGTTCAAAAGTTTTCTTTTGAACACACACAATTTGCCTTAATTTCAAATCCCCAGCAAAACTGTAATGCACGAAAAAAATGCACAGAAAACTTCGGGTCATTTTATTAAGTTCATATTAATGCTTCTGTAAGAGATGATGCATGCAGGCGGTGCAGTTGTGGCTGCAGTGAAAGGAGACTTGTTGAATTGTGTTCATCGGGTTTCTTGCTTCAGGCATTTATTATTGCTGTATGAGATTCCTGTCTGTGATGCAGCGCTCTGTTCTACTGCGTTTCTCTATAATATTGATGGTTTCTTCAAACGTGGTTCGTAATGATGATATTTAGAGATTATTTGATTCAAGTAGGACACCACTGAAGGCCTCGGCATAATATACACGACCCGCTATTGATCCTGTTCCCATAGTAACAATGTACACAAAGACTGGTGCAGATTTTTATACAGAGATTTATTTTTATATTTAGCCTTTATGGAAGGAGTCTCTAGTGTTAGAGCACTTTGTACGAGTCGGTTGTGTATAATTGTAACCGTTTTGCCTTTAACCAGAGCGGAGAAATGCGAAGTTGGACTGTTTATACCAGACTCAAACTTGTTTCACAGACATTCCATGACATTATGTTAGTGAATGTCTCTGCAAATAAATAAAAAGATTAATAAAAAATACCACCGTGTTATTGAAAAAAAAAAAAATAAGTCTATAATATGAGTTATTTTTCCACAACTGCACACCCACACGTCTCTCTCTCTCTTTTTTTTTTTCTCACGTATTGAAACATCTGAATCGCTATTTAATCTTGTGTCCTTTAATCTATTGCACTTTCATTGGTCGCTTTTATTCCCTTTGTGGATTGTGCATCGTCATGTTAATTAATTCGAACACACCGACTAATTTATCTCGCTAGTCCTTCCCTCTCTCTGTGGAGAAGTACTCGGTGTCATTGTAGGGATTACTATACGTATGCTGAACCGCTTCCTCAAACCCGGATTAAGTCCGATCCTTATGGGGGAAAAAAAGAACTGATTTTATCAAATAAAAACAAACAAAAAAATAAAATAAAAAATAAACACATCTGGAATTATTAACAACAATGCCTAAACATGATAGCCGAATAAAACAATTTTTTTAATAATATTTTCAATAGTAAAATATACCGCAATAACTGCTTCCTCAAACCCGTGTCTGATCCCTTTGGGGGAAAAAATCAGTGATTTTATAAAATAATAAAAAAAAACAATAATAACAAAAAAAAAAAAACCACATCTGGAATTATTAACAGAAATGCCTAAACATAACCGAATAAAATATCTATAATCTTTAATTACATTTTTAATAGTTTTAACTTACATCCATTGAAAGAATTCGGGTTTCACTCTGCCGCAACATAAATGATAAATGAATCATTGAAAGTGAACGAATCATGTGACAAATGTATCGGAAAAATAACTGAATATAAAAACGTGTATGTAAAAACCGTAACGTGAAAATGGAATTGAATAAATCATATACATTTATAAATTCGCATAGGAAATCGATTGGAATGGATTCTTAGATGAGTTCAAAAGGAATCTCATGAACGGTGATTTGTGGAAAAGGGGCTCATATGAAAATCGTGGGCGGAAAAGAAATCATGGAGAAGATGTATATCTGTGTATCAAAAAGTTCCAAGACTGGCTCTGTTTTCAAGAAAGTACTTTATATATATAAAAATATATATAATTATAAATACACACTATCACCTTCAAAATAGTCCCCCTGCACAGCAATACAGCGCTCCCAGCGTTCCTGCCACTTCTGGATTATGTCCTGAAAGACTTATTTTCCAAGCGTGTCAAACACCTTCTGCAATTCGCTCTGGATTTCCTCAATGGTGTCAAAAATGTTGATCTTTGAGCTGGATCTTCATCTTCAGGAAGAAGACGAAGTCTGCAGGAGCCAAATCTGGCGAATAGGGTGTGTGCAAAAGTGAGATCGGGTGGATTGTTCTCCGACGATCATCATGCGCAAGTTGCTGAATGGTTTTGACATTTTCAGGGTTTGAGCTCATCGAAGATGACGATCTCTCGTCATCTTCCTGCAATGTTCTTCCGCTCTTGAAATGCTCATGTCACTAAAAACACCTTGAATGACGCGTTGCAGCATCGCCGTATGTTAAACGCATGTCATGTCGAACGTCTCTGTGGCAGATTTTCCCGCAGGATTTCACATTGTCCATGATGAAGTGTGAAGAAAAAGAAACAGATGAGGAACATTTAGATTTAAACAAAGGTACCATATGAAAGGAAATGAATGAAGTCCTAGACGAATAATTTTTCACGTGTAAATTATACGTGGTGCTATTTTTCTGTAGCGCCTTTTAATGCCTGTGGAGAATTGATTTAAAGTTTTTTTATTTCACCAAACTGGTATAATTCTGTGTGAGGAACATCACCAGCTGTTCTGGGCAAAAGCGAATGCACAGTAGGTGAGTGAGAACGCTTTAAACAGTGCCTAATATCATTCAGTGGCAGATGAAATCACGCTAATGAATGAGCTTTTCATGTTCAATTTGGTAACGTAATATAAAACGTTCAAAGGAGTCGATTCGGTGCCTCCGACCGAACCACCTGCGACTGGCCTCTTCCTCTACCGGAGACGTTCACGCACTTCAGAGGCGTCCCGTTGCACGTGCATATCGACGCCATCAAAAAGCTCCATTTATTGTACTTAGCCAATTAAACTGAGTTGTGATTCATGTCCTTGAGCAAAAAAAAGGAATTCATCAGCTGGGATGAATTTTCCACGGTAGACTTCCATTCAAAGAGGCGTTTCTGCCCGCGAGTCTGGATACAACCGACTTCCTTTATGCTGATGATTAAAACCAATGATGTGCTCCCGACCATCTCATTCTCTTTAATGGATAATAATGGCTTCGTGTGAATCGCCTCATATTTCTTCCTCTTGGCTATTTTCATTCTTATTCTTCGTTCCTGTATATGTATAATTTCAATTTGAATATTTTTTTCCCTATTTACCGTTCCTCCTATGCAGTAATGCTACATCAGGGCCTGCTGGAAATGTTCTCGTGTCATCTGTATGCTGAAACTCTGTCATGGCATTTTAATAGAAAGACATGCTCGTGCAGTCTGACATTATGACTGCGCTGACATTTTGGATATTAATGTTGTGCGCGCTGTTTTGCATCATAATATCACATGCGGAAATGTTGCGTTTTGATCCGTGAGCCTGCCGGAAGACGTGCCGTCTGTTTGCGAGTAAACCGGAGCGAACTTCAGGACGGCTTTAAGAAATGCGGTGTGGCCAAATGTGACTCGGCTTTGGGTTGATTTTTATTTTTAATTTTTTTATAATTTCTGCATGTTTGTTTGTGACATTTGAACTCTTGCTGACCTGAAACCTACATTTATTAATGTGAGGGATGGATGGATGGAGATGAAAGGTAGAGAAATAGATAATAGTAGAAGAGGTGTATAGAAATGTAGATAGAGGTATTAAAAGAGGTATGGATGAAAAGATAAAGAGAGAAATAGTTAGAGAGAGCTATAAAGAGAGGCATGGATGGATGGATGGATGAATTGGTAGAAAGAGATATAGACAAGGGCAGAGATGGATGGATGGATGGATGGATGGATGGGTGGATGGATGGGATTACAAAGGGATGAATGGGTGGTGAGAGAAAGAGAGAGATGGATGGATGGAAAGGTAGAATGAAAGATAGAGAGGTAGAGATAAATAGATAGATAAACAGAGGAAGAGATGGATGGATGGATGGATGGATGGATGGATGGATAAGTAGAAAGAGTAATGGATAGGTAGAGAGGTATCTATAGACAGACAGACAGATAGATCCTTCTTCCTCTGGCTCAACAACAACATTTCAAAATAAATATTTCTACTTTTCCCCTCAATCCCATCTAAAAATCATTTACAGTAAATCTGGATCGATTTTTTTTTTTTTTCCCTAATCCCCTGGTTGCCTCTAGGAAGAAAATCCCTTCCACCACAACTGCACCCCCTGCAGATATAAACAATATGTGAAAGGTATTCTGTACTATACTGAAATTGATCCGATGCTTTGAGCAGCTGTTCTCTAATCCATTCCACATTGATGGGGATGAACTCCCGGGTTAATTGATGAATCAAATCAAGCAGGGCCCCATTCGGAGACCTTCACGCCAGAGCTATTAGCTGTCCATCATGGCGGAGAACATCGCAGCCAGACAGCGCATGGGCATGCCGAAGCCTGGCGGGACCATTAGACCCTAGATTGCAGTGATCAGTAAGTGATGAGGAATTGGAAAGGGGTTTGGAATGGGCTGCAGGGAACCACTGGCTTCATTACGCCTGTTCATCTTGTGCTTCGTGCCCATGTCAGCTCTTCCCCCTGAAGTCCACTTGGCTCCAGCCCCCCTAATCATTTCGGCAGTACGGAACGGGCCGTTCCACTTCTCACCGCGGGCAAATCTGGCGAGCTCTAAGCTTGTACTTTTTTTCTGAAAGCAAATGCTCTGAAAACTGGCTGTGATCTGTTTGAAATGTTTTGAGAATAGCCTCATTTCTGGTTAGGGAATGTCTGAACTGCTGTCATTAGATTGTTCCTTATGGTGGCCTTTTTCATTTCTACAAATACAGAGCCATTCAAAAAAAAAAAATCACTGCCTTTAACATTAAATTTTGTAGAACTAAAATCTCCTGGGATTATACACTTACATTTATGGCTTTTTTTCTTCAAACACCTGACTTACAATAATGTTATTTATAAAAACTTTAAATTGAGGGTTAAGGGCAAGGGCCCAGCAGTGGCCGCTTGGTGGTCCTGATATTCGAACTCCCAACCTTCCAATCACAAGTCCAGTGTTGAGTGGATGGATGGATGGATGGATGGATGGATGGATGGATGGATGGATATATAAATAGGTATGGGTTTTATATATATATATATATATATATATATATATATATATATATATATATATATATATATATATATATATTATTGCTATATAATCCCCATTAATTTAAATTCATTTTACTCTGCACCTTGTGAGGAAGTCCAATGGGCGTTAAGACTTCTGCAATAGACAAATAGTTTTATTTGGCTCATGTCCACGCTGAACACATCTAAGTTGTAAATTTGTCTAAGTTGTAGGTTATAATTAACTGTAAGCCTGTATCCCTGGGAGATCAAGCCAAAGTCGTTTAAGTCTGTTGTGGAGGATTAGTCGCTCGATAGCTGTCTGTCAGCCACCAGCTCTTGCTCTGGATTCAAACAGTTCAATATCCAGTCACATTCTTTTTTCTGTTTTTAAGAGTTTACATGTCAAAGTGTCAGTCACCCTCCCACAAGTGGCACGATTTTTAAAACAATCCAGAGTGCATTCCTGCTTCAGTCTTAAAATTTCCAGGTTCTCCATGACCAATATAAATTGCCTACTGAAGATCATAGCTTCATTCGATCCTGAGCTTGAGTAGAGGTTTGTTCAGGTTTTCTCATGGATCTCTAGTTTCCTTATTCCTCCTAAATACAAGCTACCAGGTTGATTGTTTTCCTGCGATTGGTTTCAGATCCACCACTAAGCAGACCAAGACAAATGGATGGATGGATGGATGGATGGATGGATGGATGGATGGATGGATGGATGGATGGATGGAAATCTCTGGTAATGCAAATGCAGTAGTCCCAATTATTTCTTTCAGCAGATTTTGGACTCGGTAGCTATTAGCTGAGAGCGAACTTAAAAATGAAATGTTCTGGTGAGTGATGAGAAGCTTCTCACCCATAATCCCTCCATGTTGATTTCCCAGTAGATTTGGGATTACTAGTTTCTCTGCGAGCAAATCCCCATCTGATGCCGCTCTGCTACATCTGGACTAAAGGCTTTGTATTCTTAACGCTTTCCAATCCGCCAGTTTGCATGGCTTCTGGGGGTATCAAATAAAATGTTTCTATTGATCTGTATTAAGTTCCAAAGACGTTTAAATTAATTTAATCCAAATGAAAAATAAATGACATATAGAGGGAGGAAAAAGGTTACACTTTTACATCCAGCAAATAATTCAATAAGTGAAGTCATAAATGTAGTAGCTGAGTGCAAAAGTTTGCAACACTTCTTGTTTTTGCACGGAGAAAAACTGAAATCTACATGACACTATATTAGGGACGGTAAGATTTACCGATCGGCATCGGCATAACGATGTGATGCATTGTTAAAAAGTGTGTATCAGATACAAGAATCATGATGCATCGTTTTAACATATTTATGTATACATATATAATTATTATTAGTAGATACTCTATACCTTTATGATTTTGAAATTGACCAATAAATTGTGACTAATATTTTATATGTAGATCGATTTCTTCTGAATAAACTTTCTACACTCTTGTCTTTTTGCAGTGTCTTTTGTCTTGCGCTGTTAGGTTGAACACGATGCACTTTATGTGGCGAGAGCAACTAGCTCTGTGTTCTGTGATGTAGCTCTGTGTTCTGTGATGTAGCGCTATGTTGTTTTTACGTAGCACCAGGGTTCTTGAAAAATTTCATTTCACTGTGTACTATATATAGTTGAAATGACAATAAAAGCTTCTCGACTTGACTTCTGCATCATAATAGCTGTAAATCGTATCACATCATATCAGTAGTTGCTTCAGATGCATCTTTAATGTATTGTATCATTAGCTATGCACCAAGATGCAAATCTCCGTTATGGAGATGCACATTCCTGCAGCATATTGATACTAAATTAACTGAAACAGAACATGTTTGTGCATCATGTGACCATTCAATAATCAAAAATAACAAAAAAAAAGACTGTCTTTTTGATTTGGTTGATTTTTTTTATTTTGACCCATAAGTGAGAAAGCATGGTAAAAGGTGTAGGATGAGCAAACAGGTTATTAGCGTGACCATAAGTTGGTGTATTTTTAGTAAAGTTTAAAAAATTGCTGACTGGGAAAAGCTGACTTTTTTTTTAAACATGCTTTGACACCTCGGCTTTCATTATTTCAAGTTTCTGCAGAGCATGTTTGCGTAAGCAGCCATTTGAACAAACGCTGTAGTAAAAGCAGGAGGTTTAGAAATACAGAGTAATCATAAAACATGAACATGAAAATCATAGCCTGAGCAAGAAGCCGAAGACACCAAGTGAAAATGCAATCGTGGTAGACAAACGTGAGAGCATGAGTGCTGGGAAAACTGAGAGTGCGATCACGTAGACTTTCAACATGTGAACATTTTTTCGGATTCCTGCTGAGAAAACTGGATGTGACAAAATAGGAATATAAAACCTACAGACCAATATAACCAACTTGGATTTTGGACCTTTCAATCTCCCGTTTTCTTCGTCTTGACATGAAACATTCGAAACTTCATTGCATTGAGCTTGCGTTTTCTTATGTGGCATGACCTGAGGGTGCAGATTTTCTTTTCCTCAAAAGGATAAAGATCCGGTTCTCTGCTATGACGCAGCCGGAGCTGAAAGTGAGGCATTGCAGTAGTTATTAAGCTCTGTGTTGTGTTTATGTCACGGGCCACAATAAGGACAGATGAGAGCATTGGCTCCTCCCCATCCATTCGGCCACGGGGGCCGGCGGAGTTGGGAAATGGCAGCCTATGACAATATCTCTATTAAGAGTGATGGAGAGTGTGTCAGGACTAGCGCTTTATTAACGGCCGGAGCTGCTCTGCAGAGACACACTGGCGGGTGAGTAATGCCACTCAGCCAGGCTCAGCACACCTTCAAAGTACACCTCTGTCCCGCTGCTTTCATTTCCAGGAAAGGCGGAAAAGGTCATTCGTTTTGATTCGGATCAAAATATAGCAACGAATGATTCCGTTCAATTACCAGAGGCCTTCTAGAGCCTGAAAGCATATAAGTGAAAAAAAAGCTAGGAGAATGAGAAGCTTACTCAGGACAGATCTACATACATCTGACATATAGCGTAACTGTTAGATTTACTTACCAGTGAATAGACAGAGCAGGATTACTTTCAGTGATAACTGTATTCATATTTCACGCCGGTGACCAACCAGGAGCAAGCGACCTGTCAATCAGCAGAGCTCCGGAACTCTCTGCTGACATTCAGTGCCCTTTTCACATTTTCTCTAGGGATGGAAAAGAATAAATCACCCACACACACACACACACACACACACACACACACACACACACACACACACAAACCACACACTGAACCGGTCCACAACTCATAAGGCCAAAGATGAAGGACGAACTGGTACATCACCTTGCTTCTATGCAAATCGATTACGGCACCATCCGTCTGCCAAAAGCAGCCTTGGCATTTTGAGATTAAGGATGAATTGAGCCATGAAAAAAAAAAAAAAAAAAAACACACATCATAAACAACTGATGCGTCGCAAAAATCGCACATACAATTATGCTGTGTATCTATATATAAACAATAATTAAAAGGTGTGAGAAAAATATAGATTTAAATGTATAGCAAGTACATCGCTAGTCAAATGCTTGGAAACGCCTAGTTTTTATGATTTTTTGACACACGTACATGTTGATTTTGTTCGGTGAAACAAACCGAGAGGCAAAAACACACAAGAATTAAACAGTAAAGGAAATTCTGTTAACAAAAGTAATGTCAGATGAAAAACTAGAGACATGTCAGCAGAGTGCCTCACCCCCACAACCAAACAAAGGGTGAAAGCTTAATTATTCGAGGTCGTTTTAGAGCAGGGAAGGTTAAAAACCTTTTCCGGGTGAAAGGCACCAACATGGCAACCATTCCATACTTTAACATCATGCAATTTTGTACTGTATTGAACACGCCTACTGAAATGTATTTAATACTTACATAATATTAACTTAATACCTAATATTTGAATACAAAAGCCTATGTTGGTAATGATGACTTCAAGATGCCTCCTGTATGGAGAAACTAGTTACACACATTGCTCAGGTTTGATTTTGGCCCATTGTTCTACAAAAACATTCTTCAAATATTGGTTCTGTGGCCTCTTCTATAAACTCTGATCTTTAGTTCTTAACATAGATTTTCATTGGGATTCAAGTCAGGTGATTGTCTGGACCATTCTAGCAGCTTTATCTTCTTTCTCTGAAACCAATTGAGAGTTCTCTGGCTGTGTGTTTTGGATTGTTGTCTTGCTGAAATGTCCACCCTCGTTTCATCTGCATCATCCTGGTAGATGTCAGCAGATTTTTATCAAGAATGTCTCGGAATAATTTTTCCATTCTACTTCCTTCAATTATATGAAGTTCATCAGTACCGTATGCTGAAAATCAGCCCCACAACATGATGTTCCCACCTCCAAACTTCACTGTCTCTATGATGTTTTTGGGGTGATGTGCAGTGCCTTTTGGCTTTCAAACATGGTGTCTATTATGGCATCCAAATTTTATCCCAGTATTTCACATGCCTTCCCAAATGTTGTGTAGCAAACTTTAAATGAGCTTCAACATGCTTTGTCATGAGCGTGCACACAGGCCATGGCGGTTCAATGTATTACTTATTGTTTCCTTTGAAACAATTGTACCTGCTAATTTCAGGTCTTTCTGAAGATCTCCACATGTGGTCCTTGGCTCTTGGACAACTCTTCTGATATTCTTTTCACTCCTCTGTCAGAAATCTTGTAAGGACCTGGTCATGGCCAACTTATGGTGAAATGTTCTTTCCACTTCTTTCCACCCAACTGGAACATTCAGAAGTTTGGAAATCCTTCTGTAATCATTGCCATCAGTATGTTTTGCAACAATAAGGTTGCAACGGTCTTGAGAGAGCATTTTGCTTTTACCCATGAGATGTTCATGAGATGTTTCTTGTGTGACACCTTGGTAACGGGACACCTTTATACAGGCCATTAGTTGGGACTGAACCAGCTGATATTAATTTGCACTGTCAAGGGGCAGGATTGCTTTCTAATTACTGATTGATTTCAGCTGGTTGCCTTTTTTGAACCTCCATTTCTTCATGTTCAATACTTTTTCCCTGTATGGTTTGATTGCATGGGTTGTTACCAACATCTGGTGAAGATTTCATGTCAATAGCACCTTTAGAAATATATTTACTGAGAAAAATTGTGACGTGTTTTTACCCGCTGTGTATATATATATATATATATATATATATATATATATATATATATATATATATATATATATAAAAACCAGTTTAGATATGCATGTACTGTAACCCGTGTCCTCTGAACTCTGTCTAGCCCTTACTATTAATCTTCTTAAATGATCAGCCTCATCATCCTTGAGCTCTTTTACTTTTCTAATCTGTGTCCTAGAGCAAAGAAAAACACAGCATAAAACATAACAGCCTTATCTATTTCAGTCCATTTTCCCCTTGTTTCAGTTCTCATAATCTGCCATGACACGAGTTTATCCTTAATGTGATGCTCTCAGCTATAGCCCTCGCTGATAATAAAAGGTTGCAGGTAAAAAATGGGTGTGTTGGACGAATGTGAAGGTTACGGCATTGATAGAGCGCCGTTTCCAGCTTCGTTGTAAACAATGTGAATAATCGCCGGGCTGACGGCTTGGGACGTGGTTTACTGAATCTTACCTGGGTGCTATATATATTTTTTTTCGTCTGCGTTCAAGGGTAGACAGCATGGGACCTAGAATGTTTTCCTCTCACTCTCTTTTTTTCTCTTTCCTTCTCCCTCTCATTAGCACTAATGACTCGAACCGGCTGCATGAAACCTGAACAGATGACCGGTGATTAATGATGATCTCTTGCTCCATTCTGTGTGTGTGTGTGTGTGTGTGTGTGTGTGTGTGTGTGTGTAGGGAAAGGTCAAGGTTGCACCAAGACAGAGCACACACACACACACACACACACACACACACAAATAAATGCCTGGATGTAAATTCAGTCCCATGTGCAAGTGGAATTTGGAAGCTGGGAGAACTCTGGTTGATGAATTTGTGTTTGAGGTTCAAAATAAATATATTTGAGTGGCACCTAAAAGTTTTAAGATACTGTCTGTTTGTGGGTTTCCTCCCAGGCTTAAATCATGCTAGCTATGCTAATAGGTGGTATCAAAACGTTTTCAAAACTAGCTCTGTTTACAAGAAAGTACTTTATTTATCTATGTTTACACACTGTCACTGTTAAAATAGTCCCCTTCTACAGCAATACAGACCTAACAGCGTTCCTGCTGCTTCTGGAATGTGTCTCTGAAGTCTTCGGAAGATTCGTGCTGGATCTATGCAACGGTACCGAAAAGAGAGACTTTTGAGCTGGATCTTTATCTTTGAGAATTGGGCAAAGTCCACAAGAGCAGGTGGTTGGGTGTGGAAGAGAGATCATGTGGATTGTTCACCGACGATCATCATGCGCAAGTTGCCGAACAGTTTTCGGGAGTTGAGCTCATTGAAGGTCTTCCTGATCTCTCGACATCTTCCAGCGATGTTCTTCCACTTGAGGCGCTCGTGCCACTCAAAACGCCTCGAATGCCTCGTCGCAGCATCGCCGAATGTCAAACGTTTGTAATGTCAAACAATTCTGCTGCAAGTTTGCCCAGTTTCATGCAGAATTAGCTCGTTGTTCTAACTTGCTGTCCATGATCAAATCGCAGACGTGGAACTGCACGTGGTCAGAGTAGCAATTTTTCTTTTTACTTTTTTCTGTTTTTTTGTTCCAAATCTTAATATCACAATAATAATAATCACAATATACGACATTCTGCAGAGCTCCAGCTTTGTCCTTTGGTTCAGGTTGTGTATCAAAGCTCAGTTTAGCAGCTCATAAGTGCAAAAACTGCTGCATCCAAAAATGCACAACGTGTTTTAATAATTTCCAGAGTTGAATCACTTTCTCGCTGAACCAGCACTGGACGTCAATGTGAACACACCAAACAGCCCTTAAAGTGCAACTTTCTGAAGAAATGGTGCTGTAGAGAAGTGCGCACTCTTCATCCTGAGCCGATGTGTCAGTGCATCTGTTAGCGTTTGTTCAGCACTTTGTTCTCAATATGGCCGACAAATGGAGGCTGACTTTTCATTCCGCCTGTGTTCTGATCTCCCCTTTTGGCAAATCTGCCTCGGTGTGCAAAACTGTCAACGGACGGAGGCTTCTCCGCGAACGTCCTGGACGCTCGGAGCATGCATATTCAAACGCGCGGGAAAGACTGATTGGTTAATTAAGATTCAGTCAGAAGGAATTTGGAGCACAGGCGTGAGAGGGATGGTCGTGCCTACCAAGCTGTGTTTAAACAGTCCAACCAGTGTTGCGGAGGTCCGCTTTAATCTAGCCGCCTCATCTCGCTGTCAGAAGCCCTGCGCTTTACAGACGAGCCATCAGCATCGGGTTACGAACATGACGCGTTTATGTTTAGACAACGTTTGCAGAGCCAGAGGGGGAAAAGAACAAGTTATTTCAAACGACCGTGAGGTTACCACTGTCCTTTTTTTTACTCATCGTAGTCTCGATCAGTAAACCACTTGCCCGCAGAAAGCCGAGCAGAGACGAGCGAGTGAACATAAAGTGCACATTTTAATCGGTGTAGACTTCTATAGTTGTGCTCGTTGTTGCTATTTATTGTTGTTGTCATGGCTGTTTGAACATCTCTGTTGTTGCAGGAACAAAAACTGGCAGCGGTTCCTGGTTAAGTGCCAGCTTGTGAGAGCGAGATCCTGTGTGATGTGGGTGGTAATTAGGAACGGGATTATCTCCCAGTCTGATGGTGTACAATGACAAGGGATTCGGAAATAATTGTAGTTTTAATGGGATGCTATCAGTTAAGTAGGCTATGCAATGGTATATGCTATATACTGTAGTAGCCAGAGTTTTAAAATTATCCTGTGGTTTGATTGTTAAAACCAGTTTTTTTCTCTCAAAGTTCAAATTTTAAAAAGTCCAAAATTCAGCTTGCGATGATACTAAAATTACAGCCCACAAGCAAACTCAAACATTCCCATTTGCTCCAAAAAGAATTCCAAAGAAATCTAATCTCATCCCTCCTGCACCAAGTGACCAATCCTATCTGCTTTTGAAGAAATTCTAAACAATTCCATCCACATTGACTCATACCTTTTACTTAAATACATGCCAGAGCCCAAACTTCTTTACTTTAACTTGAGTAACACAAGTGTTTTCAGTACTTTGATTTTTTGCAGTCTTTTAAAACATGAATATCTGTAATTCTACTGGGTAAAGGATATGTGTACTTTTGCCATCTCTGGAACCTGTTCCCAAATGTATTCTGACCAATCTTATCCAAACCATGGACACTCTTGACCATTCCTAGTTGCTCGTAGAAGGATTCTGTCCAATCCTACCTGCTCTGCACTTCACCATTCTCATTTGCATCTGGAAGAATTCTGACCAATCTCACCCAATCCATTGGGTGAATTTACATACATTCTCATCACATGCTGACAAAAGAATCTTATCCACTAAACAGATTGATTGCTGCAAAAGAATCTTGACCAATCCCACCCACTTTAGAGTCAACATTTTGCAATCTGCAACCTGCTGTTAAAGTGACCAATCCTGCCCACTCTACAAACTTTTGACAATTCATCCTGCTCTTTAAGTATAAGAATTTTTAAGTAAAGATTTTTTTTCCAATAATGTCAATCCCAAAGACACTTGGGACCAAGGCAGCAGAAAGTTTGACCAACCCTGCCTTCTCCAAAAAAACTTATGACCAGTCCCACCCTCTTGCCCAGATTTGTGTACTTTGTTTTATAACAAACTTGATTAGGTGAACCTAATCCTGAATCCTAAATGCATGATTCAGTAACAGCGCCATTTCCATTCCATGTTAAGCAAAGTGGCCTTTCTTTATATGCAACCATCCTTTCCTTATATCGCTCAAATAATGTGCATTCTCCCACCCTTTAGTTGATACGCATTAAATGGGACGTGAAGCGGGCACGAAATACAGAACGACTGCGGCCCGTGTTTAAAACCCATCAGCGAAGAGAGGCACTTCATTCTTAATCACGCCCTTGCGTTATTGGACATGCCTTCACACACCAAATGGAGAATATCAAATGAAACTGAAGCACAGTCACATGCACTGGCTCGTTTCCTGACAAGACAGCGGAAAAAAAAAAGAGAGCATGCAAGAGAGAGAGAGATCTGAAAGCTCGTTATTTGAAATTCAGTGGCAGGCCCTGCTGAATGCAGTCACGCGTTTGACACACCTCTGGCATCTTCCTAATTTCACTGTTGAGTGACCAGACTAACCAGATTTTCTGTTCAACACCCATGGTGCAACACTCACCTGGAACAAATATCAGGAATAATTAAATAATCGTCCCAGCGTCGTGAGTTTGGGAGCCGCTCTGCAGGTGGAGCTGTCTTCCGAGCAGAAGGCATCGTCGTGGAGTTCGGAGTCATGCTGATATCTCACTTAAAGATCGTTAAATCTGCAAGGACTGACTTTGAAGTGCTGTGAAGACCAAGGCCAGACAACTTCGCCAGCTCTTCAGCCCGTCATGCTCCGGTAGGATCAAAAACGAAGCGTTTTAAATTTTAACGCAGAGCTGGACTAAATTAATGCTAAAATAATTGATTCTAAAGTGTTCCCAGAGACTGCGATTAATCCAGTTAGTCCTCCATCAAGAGTTACAACATGAAGTTGAATGGTGTATATCATTATATATGTAGCAGTAAAGAATAAAGAAAAATTAATTTTTTTACAGATTTATACGAAACACATGCTTTTTTAATATCTATTAATGGTTCTTCCTGAACTCTCATCGTCTTCCAGTGATGTTCTTCAGCAATATAATCGCTCGTAAAACAAAAAAAACCTTGAACGACTTGTTACGGCTTCGCCTTATTCCAAAAGTTTGTCATGTCAAACGTCTCTGTGGAGGATTTGCCAAGTTTTATGGATAAGTTCGAGTTTGCTCTTTGTTCTAACTTGCTGTCCACGATAAAATCGCAGACGTGGTCTGAATAGCACCAGTAAGCACAAATTTTTAATACGCGGGGTGTCCGCTGCTTGCTGTCAGCTAACCTACTTGCATCTGGCTACACTATACGCATAAAAAGACACCTGACTTTCCCAGCCATATGTGGTTCTTTCCCAAACTGTTACCACAAAGTTGGGGGCACACAATTGTATAGAACATCTGTGGATGCTGTAGCATGAAATTTCTCCTTCATTTAAACCAAACCTGTTCGCAATGCCAATGCCCTTGTGCACAAAGATCTGCTTTACATGATTTGCAGTGGAAGATCTCATGCTATGGAGCTTTAACCTCAACCCTATTGATCACCTTTGAAACGAATGTGAATGCTGACAGCAACCCAGGCTTCCTTACCTCCACACCTACATTACCTACTTACTCCATTGTGACTGAATCAACAGAAATCGTCACAAAATCTAGTATCTTCCCAAAAGAGCTGAGATCATTATAACAGGAAATGAGGACTTAACACGGATTGGGATGTTCGTAAAGCTAAAAAAAATGTATATTGTCAGGCGTCCATAATTTGCAGCAAGCGAATGTTGACCTATTTTTATAGAACCACCTGACGTTTTCTGTAAGCTTACAATAAATGACTAGCTTGCAAAAAACTAGTGAATAACAAAGTTGGAGGTTTACATTTAAATCCATTGTCTCATTGTAATATTCGATGTTTGTATCCCATTGTCTAATGTAGCGTCCTGGTCCTGGGGGAACGTTGTTGGAATGACAATAACCAGCTTGGTTTGATTTGACTTGTTCCAGTTTCCTAGCGATATAAGCGAAAAAACTAACCTTAAAAAAAATACAGCTATTCTGGAACACTGACACTGGAGACTCCTTCTCGACCCCTGTGGTCTTTTATAAATGTATATGCCATGTCATGAAGACCAAAATAAATTCCGTGAACCGTGGTTGTAATAAAACCAAAACTGTCAAGTACCGAGCAGAATGTAAAACTCCGCCGGCCTCCTGCAGACTCGCTATTGTTTCCTGCCAATATAGTTGGCATCATCTTGCATGTGCGTCTTTACAGATTTACAGCGAGTGGGGAAGGGAAGTGCTCGCAAGCCAGGATTTTTCAGGCAGGCCAAGCGCTATCGCGTCATCTCAGGCGCTCGGAGGGAGGAAGGGAGCGTAGGCAGCTCGGGCAGGGCACAGCACTCTGCCAGGCTGCTGATAAGGACGGCAGGAGCAGCTGGCATGGAGTGGAATCGTCTCCTGCCAAGGCTGCCGCTTCCAACCGGCGCTTCCTGACAGGACGCCGCTGAGCAGAGATGCAGCGCTCCATTAATATTCACACAATCGAAATGTCAGAGAAACTTACTTTCCCAGTCGACTCGCATGCAACCTCAGCAAGTAGGCAGGCCCATAAAGCAGAAGGCTGCTGCAGGATACACTGTGTGTGTGTGTGTGTGTGTGTTGATGTAATACTACGTTATACTATGTTTATGTATACGCTCAGCTGCCAAGCGAACTGGAAACTCATGGGCAAAACAATACAAAGTGCATTGCTATTTTTTTTTTTTTACGTTACTACATACTACAGCAAAAACAACATCTGCCTGGAGACTAGACAGATATGTGGGCGGAGCCAAACCATCGCAATTGTTGTCTAGATATGTTCAGGCCCCCAATCAAAAGGGGCGGGGATTAATTTGATTAAGAAATTTGAACAATATTTAAAAAACTAAACTTCTTGCTTCCTACTTTCTGACAATATTACAAGTAATCAATCTTTTTTGTGATAATTAGTCCGTTGTTTTAGTTCCTATGGTGTATTTCTTTCAGTTTTTAGATTAGTTATAATAGCTAGGTTCACTTTATATACACAAAAGTATTAGGATGCCTGATTTTCTCAGGGATTTTTGGTTACCACAAAATTGGAGGCACACAATTGTATGGGAGGTTTTTGAATGAGGTAGAATACATTTTCCCTTAAAAAATGAAATTTTCTGCATGACACTGCACCTGTGCACAAAGCCAGCTCCATGAAGATGTACTTTGCATGGGTTGGAGTGGAAGATCTCCTGCTACAGAGCTTTATTTAACACCTATGGGATGAATATGAATGCTAACTGCACCCCAGGCCTCCTCACCTTCTCACCTACTGGATGTTGCTAACAACCTTGTATATGATTGTGAACAAATTCTCCACAAACTTTAGTGCACCATCTTCCCAGAAGAGTTGAGATTATTATAACACAGAAAAGAGACTAAATGCGGGATGGTCTCTCAATGCTGTATTCTGATTGGTTGGAAAGTTTTCCTCGGACCGGTTTATACTGTGCGTTGTGGAAGGAGTCGTACATTTCGTAGCAGGAAAGACAAAAGGTTTCCGATCGAGTACAATGGTACAATGGAGAAAACACGTTGTTGCATGCTGTTGTAGTAAAATCATCAGTTTCTATAAAATACTATAGTTATTTTAAACTATATAACTAGTATGCTTTAACATATCTATAAGATAAACAATACTAGCTTTCTGTATCTGCATAGTCTAATTGATCATGATCGACGACTCCTATTACGACTCAAGGCATAAGTGTAAGCACCAAGCAGCACATGAATTGCATTATTCTGCCAAGAGAACCGAAATATGTGATCAAACTATAACAGATAATGACTGTTTTCATCACCCGGACTCATTAAGGAAAGCTAATGGTGCTATTAACCTGGCACACGTGTGATGCAATAATTGCTCCTCGATCTGAAATTACCTTAACGCTACTTTAATACACTAAAACACAGCAAAATCGATCATCTTCAATAGTAATATTTTTGCACCTGAAATTTCGCTTGAGAAAATGATGGAAGATTCGCCCACTTCACAATCACAAGCATAAATCACACACATCCCTCTTATCCCTCGTTCAATATATTATAGAACATAAAGATAATATACAGAGGAGCTTACTGGACTTCCTGGTTTGCTTCATGACTTCCTGGTTTTTTTATACCCATGCTGGATTCAGTGTGATTTTGTAAACGTTTGTGAACTCTGAGTATCTGTTTTCAGCCTGATTTCAAGCACTGTTTTTTTACGACTTTCTCGAGAGTGTTTTCATTTATAATTATATATATATATATATTTTTTATCTTCATGGCTATAAACATTATAAATGTATAAAAGTGTCCTGGGTAAAAACTGGTGCAGCTTGTTATTTATATATTTATTTATTTATTTGCTTACTTTACTTTTATCTATCTGTCTGTCTATCTGTCTGTCTGTCTGTCTGCCTGCCTGTCTGTCTGTCTGTCCATTTATTTTTTCATTAATTAGTATATTTATTTATTTTTTGTCATCTATCTATCTATCTATCTATCTATCTATCTATCTATCTATCTATCTATCTATCTATCTATCTATCTATCTATCTATCTGTCTGTCTGCCCATTCGTCCTTCTGTTCCGTTTATTCTTTTATTAATTTGTATATTTATGTATTTTTTTAGTTATCTATCTATCTATCTATCTATCTATCTATCTATCTATCTATCTATCTATCTATCTATCTATCTATCTATCTATCTATGTGATTGTGTGTTTGTGTATTTATTTGTTGTTAACTATTTCTTTGATTTGGTTATCAGTTTATGTACTTATGTATTTGTTCCCCTGTAGCGTGTCGTGACGAAGTGACTTGTGACGAAGCTGCGAAGGCGAACGCTCCCTCGAAAGCTCTATTCTTTGGCGCCATCGCACTTCCTGCACTTTTTCAATGTGAATCACGTCGTACACATGAACCGCGTTGTTGTGCAATGCTTCAACCTGCTTGTACAGAAACGACCCGAGGTCCCGGACGCCGTGTGTCTCGTCGGGAATAGAATCGCGGCCGGCTCCTGGCACAGCCAGACCACGGCGTGTGTACAGAGAGGAAGACGAAAGCACGGCTATAAATTACAGAGCGACAAGGTATCAGCAAATAAATCACCTCGGGGTGGCCTACACACAGAGAGCATAATTCATTTTGTTCTCTGGAGGTGAGAACATTTAAGCAGGAGCTTTTCAGTGCTGCAGGATGGATTGTGTCTTTTACAACATTCTTGGTGTTCTATTAAAGTTTAATGTCTGCATTAACTATGTTGTAAAACTCTTCTTCTGAGCGTTTTTTTATTCTGATCAGAAAGCATCCGCAAAACTCATAACGCCGATTCATTTATTTAAGGATTTTAGACTCCCTATTTTAAACACGAAAGTATGGTGTTTTTACTTAAACAATAGCTACGATGGATGATTCAGCGCTACGTTGCGAACGAGCGTGACGAAATCCAGCTATCTGTTCAGTTCCCGGCTTGACGCCAGCTTGGCACATGGCGAGCGCGTTACATAAGTGCGCTTCATTTCCCGGCAAAGTGTTTTTCTTGGACACTGCACATGTCTGATCTGGACTTTAATAGATGCCTCCATGCCAGGTTTTTGTCCTGCACGAGTTCCAAATCCTCTCTCATCTCTGGCATGCGGCTCCACAGGGAAGCCATCAGCAGTGCGCTTTAAACTCAGCCTCTCCTTCTGATGTGCGGTGCTCTAATAGCATCTGAGCGTGCTTTCACCGTGCTCGCTTGGCCGAGGATGAAGCGTGTGGACGTTCCCCATTTTGCTCTAATGCCGCAGACTGGAAAGATGCCTGCACCTGGTGGCACTGCCGGTCTGTGATCTCTATTAGATGTTTCCAGCACTCTAAATTTCTCTCGGCCCAGGCTCTGAAGTGCGCTTCCTTTTTTTTCTTGTGAACAATAAGCTAAGGTTCTCCAAGCACCAACTAATGACAGCAGGATGACGAAAAGGCAGAAAGTCCAAACTAGGATGCGTTTTTTCCGATTTCACTGAATTGTAAATCAAGGAAAAATCCCCAAAGCCGGATAATGCTAACTCATTTAATGGATTTATCTTCATACTTACAGTAGGACAGTTATGGCACTGTAATGTCTCTCTATCTATCTCGCTCTCATTCCTTTTGAGACATAAGTTGATCATGAATTCATTAATAATGTTCATTTAATTGTTCTAAGTTTATACTGTTCGAATTTAGTTACATTGATAATTAATGCAGAAGTTCCTCGTATTCAGAATATGATTATTATTAGTAGTAGTAGTAGTATTGTTTTATTATAGATTTATAATAGATTTATTATTATTATTATTACTACTATAATTTGGTATCTTGTAAAATAGCACTTGATGCAGCACATCACATTATTTCTCTCTTGCATTATAAATAAACCGTTATATTTAATTAATTAACTGCGTATCTTTTCCAATTTATTCTCTTAAAATTGGTCAATGGTTCACACTCAAAGCCACTATTTAAAAAAAACCAACATTTTATTGCATTCATTTAATATTACATTCATACTGATGCAGGAAAAGTTCCTTGTATTCAGAGTCGACTTATGCACAGACCGATTATCTGGCAACCCCAATCAGAGTATCTTGAATTGTAAAGCACTTGAGCTGACGCGAGACTCTTCATGAATCTGTTTTTCCGCGAGTATCGAGTTCCACAGCTGATAAGTGCTAAGGTATTACTCCCTTCAAATCGCTTGTGTATTATTATTATTTAGTCGCTTGTAAAATAGTACCTGCTGCAGAGCTTCATGTTTTTGCTCTCTCTCTTTCTCTCTATTCTGAGTAAATCATTTGATTATATTCATGCATTGCTTTTCTTTTATGTCAGGTTTCTACTATTCAAAGTTGACAAGAGCGTTGGTGATTGTTAGAGGTTTGTACACACAATCATTTTCTGGACGGCCCAATTGGATTATTTTAATCGCTTGTGTGATTAATGCCGTTAATGTTGCCTGATTTGTTCAACATGGCTGTGTTTGGGGGTATAGTTTCCCCCCCCCCCAAAGTGCAGAAGAGCGAATCCGATGTCTGGAGTGACAGTTCTGCATTCACTCATGCCATGGATGTTATGCGTTAATGGCACAGGATCGATTGACTAGTGTGTAAATTTCACATGACGTGTGCTTGAGTGCAAGCCTGGGGTTCCAATCAGCCAATCACTGACCAAGGCTGATTTTTTCTCCACTTGTACCCCTTTTAAACCTCATAAGCACAGGTTCCTTCACACGTACTTCATGTGTACAGAGCCACTGCCATTTAGAGTCCAACTCCCTGAAGCTTTCCACATGATACAGTTTCATTACACTGAGAATGTTGTCTTTACATTTCACTTCTAGAAGTGTGTGAGAGAAAGAATAACAACAATCACGATAAGAAGAAAAAGAGGAATAATGAAATAAATATCTGAGCGTCTGGCTTCCTGGGTTCGTCTCAACAGCGATGATAAAAATCCGTACAAATGAAACAAGTCGTTTTTACAAGATCATGTATAAAAAAAATTATTAAATGCTGCAGATGTTTGTGGTCCAAAGACCAGATGGTTTCATCTCTTAGAAAATGCCCTGGTTATGAAGGTTGCTTTTGTTTCGGTTCTACCGCTTTGCCGTTCCTCCTCTGAGATATTTCTGAAGTAGGATTTTGTCAGAGGCCAATACATCAAAAAACAAGTGGTTGGATTTAAGCCTGGAAAAAATCAGTTCTAAGGGGAAAGATAAATAAATAAATAATTGTGAAGAAAACTGATTTTGTTTATGAGATTATGAGGATATACTTGTATGCAGCAGCAAAATGTTGGGGATTAAAATAAATACTTGAATGGAGTGTAATATATTATAAATACATGGTTATATGTATAGTCCTTGTTCTGATTAGTACATTATTCACAGCATAAATAACAAAAAAACAAGTAAATAAATCAATAAATAAGTAATTTATTATTATTATTATTATTATTATTATTATTATTATTATTATTATTTGTGGTAGTATTATTTGTATTTTTTTACTAGAAGTAGTAACAGTACAGTTTGTTGTAATGATTAGTAGTAGGAGAAAGAGAAAGAGTACTAGTAGTATCTTATCACTTTTAGTAGTAGGAGGAGGAGGAGGAGGGGGGGGTATTTTATAACTATGATCATTAATATTTATATGAGTAGTGGTATTTTTATTATTAGTAGTAGAATTAGAAGGAGAAGTGAGATGACAGTAGTATTTTATTAAGAGTAGTAGTATTTTATTAAGAGTAGTAGTATTAGCAGAAGGAGGAGGAGTATTATCACTATGCCTATTAATATATATAGTAGTAGTGGTATTTTTAGGAGGAGGGGGGATTTTATCACTATGCCTATTAATATAGTAGTGGTATTTTTAGGAGGAGGAGGAGGAGGGTATTTTATCACTATGCCTATTAATATATATAGTAGTAGTGGTATTTTTAGGAGGGGGGTATTTTATTACTATAATTATTAATATTTATAGTAGTAGTGGTATTTTTATTATTAGTTGTAGTATTAGGAGGAGAAGTAAGATGACAGTAGTATTTTATTAAGAGAAGTAGTATTTTTGTAGTAGTAGTAATAGGAGGAGGACGAGTACGAGGAGGAAAATCTAGTATTTTTTTACTATGATTATTATTATTTATAGTAATAGTAGTGGAGGTACTTTTATTTGTAGTATTAGCAGGAGGAGAAAAAGTACTAATAGTATTTTAGTAGTAAAAGTAGGAGCAGAAGAAGAAAGAGGAGAAGTGGTAATAAATTGATTAATAGTAGTATTTTTAATAGTAGTAGTAATATTTTTATTAATAGTAGGAGGAGGAGAACTAGTAGTATTTTATTATCATTATTTTCTTTTATTGTTATTTTTAGTAGTAGTATTTTAGTAGATCACGGAGTATTTTATTAGCAGTACAATTATTCATAGTAGTCTTTGTTTTATCTTTAATAGTATTATTACTATTAATTATTATTTATAGTAGTAGTAATTGGAGTATTTTACTAGGAGGAGGAGGAGCAGGAGGAGGAAGAAGAGTACTAGTAGTATTTAATTATTATTAGTAGGAAGAGGAGGAAAGGGAAGAGTACCAGTAAAAAAAATTTTTTGTTTTGTTTGTTTTTGTAGTAGTAGTAACAGTAGAAGTAGTTATTTTATCATTAGTAATAATAATAATAATAAACTAAATAATAATAATAATAATAATAATAATAATAATTTTAAAAATAAATAATAATAATAGTAATAAGATAAATAATAATAATAATAATAATAATAATAATAATAATAATAATAATAGTAAGAGGAGGAAAAAAGGAAGAGAAGTAATAATGATAATAATAATAATAATAACAAGAATAAAAATAATAATTATCATCATAACAATAATAACAATAATGATGATGATGATGATGATCAGTAGCTTGTAAAACAGCACTTAATGCAGCGCATCATAATAATTTGGCTGACTTTAATATCCTTCACGCTTAACAGAGCCACGATATATCCGGTGATACGCTGCACTTGATTTCAGAACCAAATTCTCCCTACGTGCAAACCCAGGTGTAGTAAATAAAACTTAGACTAGGCTCGAACCATCCGAAGCCCCTGTGGATTCTAGATAAACATTGATGTATTGCATTTTATCCAGTGGTTCTCTGCGCATCTGGGCGCTTGAGGCCCATTACGGGAGACACTGATACAACAAAGCGACGCACATATCGATTTTTCCTCTAAGCGCACGCAATTTAGCGGCCGTGTCCAAATTGCGTTACGATTTATAGTCTGGATATGACGCGTGCTGGTCTCTCGTACTTCTGTGTAGCTTTGAATTGAACGGGGAGGGAAAATTCATCACCGTTTACCGGATCAGTTATGATGTAGGCCTTTTTACCCGTCTCTACGCCAACGCGAGAAAAGGCTTCGGCTGGGGCGTTAGATTAAGTGTTACCTTGGCTGAGAGCAGTGTCACAACTTTTAATCTTGTGTAGTGCTGTAGTGCTGTCGTTCGCCATATCTCAATATTTCACACCTTAATTGATGGACCTTATTTGTCCTTCGACCTACATTTATCCGAGTTCGAACTCTGAACCTTTTTATTTGCCGTACTTCTATACTACACACACACACACACACACACACACACACAGGCATGCATTCAGGCTGCAAATAAATACCTATGAGAAATGAAGTGCATATCTGTACTGGCTGAGCACATGGCAACTGGCTCATGATGATAAATGGAGGTACATGGCTAAAGCATCATTGGGAGCTGAAAGCATCAGTGATAAACCAACTAGGCCCACAGACAGCACACCAGAACACCTAGCTCGGGCGATCAGGGACAACACAAGCAAGTATCTACGAAAGCGTGTAAATCCAAAAGAGATGGGACTACCATATGTACAGGAACAAACCAGCACAATCATCATGACCTCCATTCAGAAATAGCAAACACAGCAATTTCCTGGATTCTCGATCCTCATTGGAGGAAGCCGGCAGGATTCGACTGTGACAGTCGCTCACAATCAGCTACATCGAATCTAAAGCACGGGCTTACTGTATAGCGGTGTGGTTGTTTGGATATGGTTTCTATAGTAACAAGACTTTTTTCAACATTAAAGAAGATGCTTTATGATTCCTTCCACCACTGGAAAGTCTTCAGGATCGATCAGTTAGTAGAGTTAGAACAGTAACACTGTTGTCTTAAAACAAGAAAGTGCCAGTAGATGGAAAGACTTTGTGGAGACCTGAACATTAGATTACCGTAATTTCCGGACTATTAAACGCACCCAAATATAAGCCGCACCCACTGAATTTTACAAAGATGTTTATTTTGAACATAAATAAGCCTTAAAACTAATGAACTTTACACAGGCTTTAATGAAAGACAGTGTCTGTTACACGGCTTGTATCTAAACAGTAGCCTACTAAGAAAGTCATTGTTCACTGTCTTCCTCCTTCCTTTCACAACAATTTCTCTTGAGAGTTTTTCTTCTGGCATCGTCGTGCGTTTAAAAATCACCATCGGTGAATCTTTTCTCCCGATGCCGTGCAGCTCAGAACACAGGTGAAGTGTGTGTTTTCATGCCCGGTTGTTTTCAGCGTGACGAATGATTCTCATTTCCTGTAGACAGTCCGAGTGAGCGGCAGGTCAAAGGTCAGAGGAAATCATCCATATTTATGATGTGGTGCGGCCCGATTCAGTGGGAGCGCATCTGATTTATTATAAAGAGTTTCATTGGTTCACCTGAACCCGTTCGGCAATTTCATTGGTCTAATGTTATGGGGCTCAGTTTTTTGGCTTGAAGTTTGTGAAACCGGGAAAAACCCGGAAAAATCCATAAATTATCCGCTTCGTTGTTTAAGCCGCAAGGGGTCAAAGCGTGGGAAAAAGGAGCGGCTTATAAGCCGGAAAATACGGTAGGTGCTTTTTGAGCAATGTGGAATACATGCTCAAAAAGCACCTACCGTATTTTCCGGATTATAAGCCGCTCCTTACCCTGCCTTACCCAGACTACTTGTACCCTTGTCCCCATTTTAAGACTATTTGTACTACCATGTCTTCCTTTCCAAGGAGATATAGAGGCAGAATATAGACATGCAGATAAACATATCTTCCACATTAATTGTGTCAGTAGGAAATCATTTGAAAAAACAACTCTTGAACCTTTAACCAATCAACTGCTCAGTTTTGTATTTGGATTAGAGCCTGCCTCATGTAATGTGTTTGGATAACACTGATTGCAGAAGAAATAATCATGCACACACACACACACACACACACACACACACAAAATGTTCTCCATCTGAATCTCACGCACTGTGTTGTGTGTTGCACATCGAGCGCAGGAACCAAATTGCTCTTGGCGCTCATTTAATCTTCTCAAATCTTACCAAGAGCTGCCGAGAGCACGTGTCGATCGTGCGAATTGTTATGACTGTGTCTCATACTACACATGCCTTGTGTTCGAGCTGCTATTAGCATGACGATATAGAAACAAATAGCCCTGCCAGTCCTCATTCATCAATTTCCATTAATCGGCCGCTCGCTAATGTTTAACCTCCTCAAGGGTTTCTATTCATAATCAATAATCAATCAATAGAAATGGCACGTCTTTCATCCTTTTGTAGCTTTGCTCAGGAGTAGATTGACAGCCATGGAAAGCACATCTTCATGGAGCTGGCTCTGTGCACAAGGGCAATGGAACAGGTTTGGGTCTCCTATTTCAAGTAACTGGAACAATGTCATGTGGGCTTCTGATTTTGTGGAAGATCCAAATATTGCTGGAAAAGTCAGGTCTCAACACTTTTACCCATATAGTGTATAATAGATAGTGGGAACTCTGAAGTGTTCAATCATCAAAGCATCCACTGAAGGACGGTACTTACATCTCCATGATGATCATTTTGGACCGAGTCTCAAATCTGGGTAAAAGTTTCCTCAGGTCTCAGCTTGTCCCTTTAGACTGGACGGTTAAAAATTCTAAAGGACACGCCAGTGTCGTCCCGTGTCGCTGTCATTCGTGCTACGGCGCATATGAAATTGTTGCATGCGTAATTACAGCCCTATGCGCGATTGATGAGCGCTCGAGACGCCTCTTGCCAATACTCTTTCAGAAGTGCTCCCTATCCATCACCTGAAGAGGTTAAGTAATGCACATTTGAATGAGATCAATTAAGGCTGGCTTTTACCTTCTACATCGTAATTCCTGAATCACACTCGCCGTGATGATGACATACGGCATGATGTGGAGAGCTCAAGCTAACATTAGAGTAACTCGCTGTAGGAGAATCATTTATCATCTGGTGGAGTCCAAGTGTAACACTAATGTCAAGCCAGCTTGTTTTTAACTCAGTGGTCTGCTTTAAATAATAAAATGTAAAAAAAATACAAAATATAAAATAAAATAAAATAAAATAAAATAAAATAAAATAAAATATAAAATAATAATAATAATAATAATAATAATAATAATAATAATAATAATAATAATAAAATACTTTTTTGTTGTTGAGCTTGAATGCAAAAGGATAACAATTAATGTTAATATAGAAAATTAGTATAAATACAAGCATATTTTTTATGTATGTATATATGAGAATAAATTAATTATATGGGATTGAAGGAAAAACACAGGAAATAAATAAATAAATAAATATATATATATATATATATATATATATATATATATATATATATATATATATATATATATATATTATGAGTTAACTTGTGATTAATCTCACATTTTTTATTTGTTCTAAATGTACCTTAAATTAATACTTTTTAAGTTTTTAATACTCTAATCAACATGTGCATGGACAAATATGTTTATTATTAGTGAAACCAAACTCAACATAGAGCATTAAGACAAATTACTCTTGTAAAAGTTTTAAAAAATTATGGTTTTAAATTATGCAAATCATCAGGACACCAAACGGAACTTTTGCTATGTTTTCACCCGGATGGTTTCTGTGCTTGATTTGAGACTTTATTTATGGAAATATAATAAAATAATGAGAAGGGAGAATTTGCAAATGCATTACTATTAGCATTATTATTATTATTATCATAAAGAGGAATTTTCATATACTTGTATACACTATATCATGCCTGACTCGTAGAACATTAAAAAAAAGTATTTGAGACACACAGCAGGCATGAAAGCAAACCTCATCATATAAAATACATGTAATAATTCAGCATATTTTTTTAGCATCTGCAAAGAAAATGAAGTTACACATCTGCCACACTGAAAGAAAAAAAAAAAAAGTGACGCCTGACAGATGAAGTGACGCCGTTGGTAAGGGCGTGAAAGCTGTGCTTATCGAGCTCTTTTATATCGCGGATTCCCACTGAGAGGGATTGAAGTGAAGGCCACGCAGGAGGAATATATGGGCTTCTCAGCGCTGTCAGTCTTGTAGGATTATCTGGGGTTGTGGTTGAAGTTGGTGTTTGCTTACTGCGGAGTACTCTGTCATGGATTTTCTGTCTTTATCTCGAAGCCTGACTGATAAACCGAGTCCATTTTCCACACGCGCCCCTAAGATGCATGGGTGCGCAGGGTACACGGAGTGCAGCGAAAACCCTGACAGATAAAGTCAAAAAGAAAGCGAATGCCACTCGGGCGAACGTGCTGCCACCCTGCCCACGCTTTCGATAAAGCCTATACGCGTACTTTATGTGATGCGATGTGTCGCTCTCGGCGTACGCGGCTTAGCTTTGAAAATAGGAACCGACTAGGGAATGCGTTTTTATTTAAAACTTGTCAATATTCCTTTTATTAAATCTTTTAGTGCACGCAGGTCAAGAGACACCTCGAAGACTCTTTACTCAGATGGTGCAAAAAACAAAAAACATCATCTGAAAGGAGGGAAAACTGATGGGAACTCATGCATGCTGAGCTGAAAGGCGTCCCAGAATGCACCTTTGAGTCAAATGCGATGCTGAAAAACACATCAGGTCAAACTCCTCTTACTCTAAACACAACTTTGCTATTTCTTTGGAACTTTTCAACGCAACTCGAGCTGTTTTTTCCTGTTTTCTGTTCTGGATTGTGCATCATTCAAACACACAGCCTAATTTATTCCCTATTATTTACTTCCCTATTTCCTGTGGAACAATTTTCATTTGCCATTTTATCATTCCAGATTTATATACTATACACATTTATATAAATGTGTCATTTATTTATTATTTTTTTTAACATGCCATTTTTTTCTCAGGTGGTACGAAGAACCGAAAACTTCCAGAGATTACAAGTTATTCCACCGGGAAACTCTCAAAAAGCACAACCTGCACTTCTCCCCCTTACTGAAATGATTCTCAATGCTGTTTATATTTAGTTGTAATTTTGTGTTTTGGACTTTTATCCATGTAGATCTGTTTATATATATATATATATATATATTGCAGGATTAATCTGTGTGGGAGAGGCCCAAAGAAAAACACTCAAATACAATATTTATTATATTTATAACCAACCGTAGGTGGGCATCATACCACAGCGCGCGATTATTAATGATTTTTGCCCTAAAAGAGCAGCTTATCGTGCTTCAGCTCGTACATACGGTGCAGCATCCACTCCCTGCTCATTGAGCGTATGACATATACGTTCTGTATATACTGCATTCATAATCTTTAATGTCCCGCACTGTTTTTTTTACAACAAGCTCGTTATCTCAAACATGTCGATCCTTCTCGAGTCCATTAGCAAACATTTTTCGGAAAGATTTTCAGTATTCATTTTTCTAGTTCTCTGTTTAAGCATTTAATAATAAAGACAGCCATGTTTTAGGAGACTGACTGCTGTTTACTGACGCCGGAGTCCGGGCCGAATAGAACCTCGATGCTTTTTTAGTGGGAGTTGCATAAGTTTCTGTGCTGTTGCCATGGTGACGCCAATGTGAGAGTCCTGGAAGAGCACACAACCCTAAAAATGTGTGGAATGTGAAATGGTAATTATGAATTAATATATATATATATATATAGACACACAAAACATATATGTATTAGTATATACAAACCGAGAGAATGTAATTGCACCCATGTTGCTGATGTGATGGAAATATTTTGAACTCAGGGACAGGGTCTTTTATTCCCTGGTCAAATGCCATTTGCAGAAATGAGCCATTAAGAGGAAAGACTTTTAATTTGTATGCATTACAAAATCCATGCACTTCCAGCTTGTTTTTGTAAATTTTTCTTTTTTTTTTTTTTTTTTACACTAATGGGCTTCAGCCAGTAACCAATGCCCAGTAATTACACATTAGCAACTCTGCCATTTTAGACCAATCCTTAATTGTTTTCTTTTTCTTTTGGCTGCATAATTGTGTCATGTCACATTAGCATTGTTTCCCTTTGTCCTTTAACTCTTGCCAATTAAAGTGCTGTCCAAGTCAGGAGTAATTACTAAATGGGTTCTTACTGCTGATAAAACAGGCGTGCTTTGACCCCACGCGTCCTAATTCGCGTCACCTGGGTCTGAGGATCTGTCTACCTTCTCGCCGGTGTCATCTTTTGTCCTGTTTAACAGCATCGATTCCCCTCGTAAACAATATGGGAGAGTGTGTTTTGGACTGTCTCCAAACACTCATTCAGGAGCTGCTCAGCAGGAGCCGAGGAAGCTGTAGCTCGGAAGCACTACATCATTGCTCCAGCGTTTCAGCTCCTCGGGACAATCAGGCCATAAAAACTAAATAATAATTAAAAAGGCATGACTGACATTGACTTCATGAAAATGTAGCCAGGGGCTGGTCCAGTTGGGGTGATTAGCAACTCTTGGCCAGACCAAGCCAGTAGGGGGACGGAGGCAGAAAGCTGGCTGTGTTCTACAGACCGGAGTTCATGGAGAGTTTAGCTGTCTCATACACGTCTATACTACCTTTGGAAAAGTATAAGGATGTACAGTTTACATAAGGGATTAGACATGCAGATAAACATATCTTCCACATTAATTGTGTCAGTAGGAAATCATTTGAAAAAACAACTCTTGAACCTTTAACCAATCAACTGCTCAGTTTTGTATTTGGATTAGATCCTGCCTCATGTAATGTGTTTGGATAACACTGATTGCAGAAGAAATAATCATGCACACACACACACACACACACACACACACAAAATGTTCTCCATCTGAATCTCACGCACTGTGTTGTGTGTTGCACATCGAGCGCAGGAACCAAATTGCTCTTGGCGCTCATTTAATCTTCTCAAATCTTACCAAGAGCTGCCGAGAGCACGTGTCGATCGTGCGGTGTTATGACTGTGTCTCATACTACACATGCCTTGTGTTCGAGCTGCTATTAGCATGACGATATAGAAACAAATAGCCCTGCCAGTCCTCATTCATCAATTTCCATTAATCGCCGCTCGCTAATGTTTAACCTCCTCAAGGGTTTCTATTCATAATCAATAATCAATCAATAGAAATGGCACGTCTTTCATCCTTTTGTAGCTTTGCTCAGGAGTAGATTGACAGCCATGGAAAGCACATCTTCATGGAGCTGGCTCTGTGCACAAGGGCAATGGAACAGGTTTGGGTCTCCTATTTCAAGTAACTGGAACAATGTCATGTGGGCTTCTGATTTTGTGGAAGATCCAAATATTGCTGGAAAAGTCAGGTCTCAACACTTTTACCCATATAGTGTATAATAGATAGTGGGAACTCTGAAGTGTTCAATCATCAAAGCATCCACTGAAGGGGTACTTACATCTCCATGATGATCATTTTGGACCGAGTCTCAAATCTGGGTAAAAGTTTCCTCAGGTCTCAGCTTGTCCCTTTAGACTGGACGGTTAAAAAATTCTAAAAGGACACGCCAGTGTCGTCCCGTGTCGCTGTCATTCGTGCTACGGCGCATATGAAATTGTTGCATGCGTAATTACAGCCCTATGCGCGATTGATGAGCGCTCCGAGACGCCTCTTGCCAATACTCTTTCAGAAGTGCTCCCTATCCATCACCTGAAGAGGTTAAGTAATGCACATTTGAATGAGATCAATTAAGGCTGGCTTTTACCTTCTACATCGTAATTCCTGAATCACACTCGCCGTGATGATGACATACGGCATGATGTGGAGAGCTCAAGCTAACATTAGAGTAACTCGCTGTAGGAGAATCATTTATCATCTGGTGGAGTCCAAGTGTAACACTAATGTCAAGCCAGCTTGTTTTTAACTCAGTGGTCTGCTTTAAATAATAAAATGTAAAAAAAAAAATACAAAAATATAAAATAAAATAAAATAAAATAAAATAAAATAAAATAAAATATAAAATAATAATAATAATAATAATAATAATAATAATAATAATAATAATAATAAAAATACTTTTTTTGTTGTTGAGCTTGAATGCAAAAGGATAACAATTAATGTTAATATAGAAAATTAGTATAAATACAAGCATATTTTTTTATGTATGTATATATGAGAATAAATTAATTATATGGGATTGAAGGAAAAACACAGGAAATAAATAAATAAATAAATATATATATATATATATATATATATATATATATATATATATATATATATATATATATATATATATATATTATGAGTTAACTTGTGATTAATCTCACATTTTTATTTGTTCTAAATGTACCTTAAATTAATACTTTTTAAGTTTTTAATACTCTAATCAACATGTGCATAGACAAATATGTTTATTATTAGTGAAACCAAACTCAACATAGAGCATTAAGACAAATTACTCTTGTAAAAGTTTTAAAAAATTATGGTTTTAAATTATGCAAATCATCAGGACACCAAACGGAACTTTTGCTATGTTTTCACCCGGATGGTTTCTGTGCTTGATTTGAGACTTTATTTATGGAAATATAATAAAATAATGAGAAGGGAGAATTTGCAAATGCATTACTATTAGCATTATTATTATTATTATTATTATAAAGAGGAATTTTCATATACTTGTATACACTATATCATGCCTGACTCGTAGAACATAAAAAGTATTTGAGACACACAGCAGGCATGAAAGCAAACCTCATCATATAAAATACATGTAATAATTCAGCATATTTTTTTAGCATCTGCAAAGAAAATGAAGTTACACATCTGCCACACTGAAAAAAAAAAAAAGTGACGCCTGACAGATGAAGTGGCGCCGTTGGTAAGGGCGTGAAAGCTGTGCTTATCGAGCTCTTTTATATCGCGGATTCCCACTGAGAGGGATTGAAGTGAAGGCCACGCAGGAGGAATATATGGGCTTCTCAGCGCTGTCAGTCTTGTAGGATTATCTGGGGTTGTGGTTGAAGTTGGTGTTTGCTTACTGCGGAGTACTCTGTCATGGATTTTCTGTCTTTATCTCGAAGCCTGACTGATAAACCGAGTCCATTTTCCACACGCGCCCCTAAGATGCATGGGTGCGCAGGGTACACGGAGTGCAGCGAAAACCCTGACAGATAAAGTCAAAAAGAAAGCGAATGCCACTCGGGCGAACGTGCTGCCACCCTGCCCACGCTTTCGATAAAGCCTATCGCGTACTTTATGTGATGCGATGTGTCGCTCTCGGCGTACGCGGCTTAGCTTTGAAAATAGGAACCGACTAGGGAATGCGTTTTTATTTAAAACTTGTCAATATTCCTTTTATTAAATCTTTTAGTGCACGCAGGTCAAGAGACACCTCGAAGACTCTTTACTCAGATGGTGCAAAAACCAAAAAACATCATCTGAAAGGAGGGAAAACTGATGGGAACTCATGCATGCTGAGCTGAAAGGCGTCCCAGAATGCACCTTTGAGTCAAATGCGATGCTGAAAACACATCAGGTCAAACTCCTCTTACTCTAAACACAACTTTGCTATTTCTTTGGAACTTTTCAACGCAACTCGAGCTGTTTTTTCCTGTTTTCTGTTCTGGATTGTGCATCATTCAAACACACAGCCTAATTTATTCCCTATTATTTACTTCCCTATTTCCTGTGGAACAATTTTCATTTGCCATTTTATCATTCCAGATTTATATACTATACACATTTATATAAATGTGTCATTTATTTATTATTTTTTTTAACATGCCATTTTTTCTCAGGTGGTACGAAGAACCGAAAACTTCCAGAGATTACAAGTTATTCCACGGAAACTCTCAAAAGCACAACCTGCACTTCTCCCCTTACTGAAATGATTCTCAATGCTGTTTATATTTAGTTGTAATTTTGTGTTTTGGACTTTTATCCATGTAGATCTGTTTATATATATATATATATATATTGCAGGATTAATCTGTGTGAGAGGCCCAAAGAAAACACTCAAATACAATATTTATTATATTTATAACCAACCGTAGGTGGGCATCATACCACAGCGCGCGATTATTAATGATTTTTGCCCTAAAAGAGCAGCTTATCGTGCTTCAGCTCGTACATACGGTGCAGCATCCACTCCCTGCTCATTGAGCGTATGACATATACGTTCTGTATATACTGCATTCATAATCTTTAATGTCCCGCACTGTTTTTTTTACAACAAGCTCGTTATCTCAAACATGTCGATCCTTCTCGAGTCCATTAGCAAACATTTTTCGGAAAGATTTTCAGTATTCATTTTTCTAGTTCTCTGTTTAAGCGTTTAATAATAAAGACAGCCATGTTTTTAGGAGACTGACTGCTGTTTACTGACGCCGGAGTCCGGGCCGAATAGAACCTCGATGCTTTTTTAGTGGGAGTTGCATAAGTTTCTGTGCTGTTGCCATGGTGACGCCAATGTGAGAGTCCTGGAAGAGCACACAACCCTAAAAATGTGTGGAATGTGAAATGGTAATTATGAATTAATATATATATATATATATATAGACACACAAAACATATATGTATTAGTATATACAAACCGAGAGAATGTAATTGCACCCATGTTGCTGATGTGATGGAAATATTTTGAACTCAGGGACAGGGTCTTTTATTCCCCTGGTCAAATGCCATTTGCAGAAATGAGCCATTAAGAGGAAAGACTTTTTAATTTGTATGCATTACAAAATCCATGCACTTCCAGCTTGTTTTTTTGTAAATTTTTTCTTTTTTTTTTTTTTTTTTTTTTACACTAATGGGCTTCAGCCAGTAACCAATGCCCAGTAATTACACATTAGCAACTCTGCCATTTTAGACCAATCCTTAATTGTTTTCTTTTTCTTTTTGGCTGCATAATTGTGTCATGTCACATTAGCATTGTTTCCCTTTGTCCTTTAACTCTTGCCAATTAAAGTGCTGTCCAAGTCAGGAGTAATTACTAAATGGGTTCTTACTGCTGATAAAACAGACGTGCTTTGACCCCACGCGTCCTAATTCGCGTCACCTGGGTCTGAGGATCTGTCTACCTTCTCGCCGGTGTCATCTTTTGTCCTGTTTAACAGCATCGATTCCCCTCGTAAACAATATGGGAGAGTGTGTTTTGGACTGTCTCCAAACACTCATTCAGGAGCTGCTCTCAGCAGGAGCCGAGGGAAGCTGTAGCTCGGAAGCACTACATCATTGCTCCAGCGTTTCAGCTCCTCGGGACAATCAGGCCATAAAAAACTAAATAATAATTAAAAAAAGGCATGACTGACATTGACTTCATGAAAATGTAGCCAGGGGCTGGTCCAGTTGGGGTGATTAGCAACTCTTGGCCAGACCAAGCCAGTAGGGGGACGGAGGCAGAAAGCTGGCTGTGTTCTACAGACCGGAGTTCATGGAGAGTTTAGCTGTCTCATACACGTCTATACTACCTTTGGAAAAGTATAAGGATGTACAGTTTACATAAGGGATTAGACAGGGCTCGGTGGGTTTCACGACTCAATTGCGTGGCGTGAAAGTGAAAAACCACCAGATGCAAATCAGAGTGCATTAAAACTATTTGACGACTAACCAGCTGGCAGTGGTGAACAAAGTACACAAACCATGTAGTCAAACGAATTTTCTCCAACATTACGACAAACAATAACCGGTTTCCTCTTTGTTTTGTCTTCTGTTTTCTTGCTGGCACGATAATTCTTCTTTCTTCGAAGTTTCAATGCCGCAGCTCACATGTAAATGCAGTACACAAAAAAAAAAGTTTGCAAACTCACAGAATGCTGCATATCTCTAAACATACTGAGAAAAAAAAAGAGAAAAGCAGAACGAGGCGTCACGCTCCAGCCTTAATCGAGACACCTTTATTGATTCCAGTTTAAACACCTCTCCTAAGAATGATTACAATTCTGGTCAGCCTCGTTTTTTTTCTTTCTTTCAGAACTCAATCCAAACTGAATTATGCTGTATGGGGCTAAATCTACATGCAGCACATTTAAATCAGCACTACGCTCCACGCCTGAAATCTAAAACACAGACACCCGCCCTTTCCCCACCCCCCCCGGAGCTGTCACCTCGCTGCGGAGTTAGCAAGCGAGGCCTTACGGTTTATGATTGATTTCTCCTATCTAGTGTGTTGGAGTGAGTTGAAATTGATCTTGTCATTTAGCAGTAAATATCATGAGGAGGAAAAGAAGGGGGTTGGAGGGGGTGGTGCAGTGGATAGAGATCGTAGTGGCTGCGCGTGTTCATCGATCTGACCCCTCGGATCAATTCATTTTTCCTGCGCGGTCTGCGGCTAAATTACAACCTGCCGAGAGGAAGCGGACGATCTACGCATAGCGCACGTCCGCTTGCTCTTTCGATCTCATTTTCGGGGCCGCGTCCTCCAAAAATGAAAAAAAAAAATCTAAATTATGCGTGCCTGTCGCAAGCGTCGGTGACAAGGATTCGAATAGATTAACTACGACGAGGGTAGCGGAGAAGAAATGAAAGTTTTATGATTAAAAAATAAGAGATCTGCGTCGATTGCTAGCAAAGTGCATTAAGGGTTTAGAATAGTGGCTAACTGCTTTCAGATGTCCAATAAACTGGAAACAAACATGTCAATCCTTGGGTTGGTTTGTCAATTCATTCCCGCTTATATTCCGCAATATCCTGGCTATGGATGTGGAATTTCGGAATATACAATGGGTAGATTTAACAGTTAAATTCAGGACACTATAGATACATACTGGCAAACTCTTTAGATCTGGAGTTAACTCAGAGACTCCAATGAAGACCAGGGAGCTGGAACCGAGAGGTGTTGGAACTCAGAACGACTCTTAGGGGACACATTAGCAGGGTGGCTCACACTTATTTTTTCTTATTTTTTCTACACTTTTCTCATGGCTCTAATTGAGATAATTAACAAATATTAAATTATAAGTAAATAGTAAAATATTCTCTCAAATACTTTGAATTGTCAAGTAAGCTTTGGATTTGATTTTGTTTAGCTAGTCATCAAATACTATTACAATTGTAATTCCAAGTAGTACGTAAGGTGTATGGATAACACTATATTTATTTAAGACTTGCTTATCCATCCATCTTCTCTACTGCTTTTCCCACACAGAGTCATGAGGAACCTGAAGCTAATCCCAACAAAGTCAGGAAACAAGGCAAGAGACACTTTGGACGGGACGCCAACCCAGTACATACAGTACCTTTGTGAGTAGAAGCCAGAACACTGAGAGGAAACTCTGAAAGCTCAGGAAGAAAATGTACATAGGGCAGAGGCACAATTCAAACACACAACCTCAAAAATATGAGGCTACAACACTACCAAGTTACCACATAAACTCCACAGTTGATAATATGCCGTTCGACACCTGTGAACCCTCCCACATACTTAACACTTAATTTACAAATCATATCTCCAACCTTTAGCACTTGACCAAGTTTTTAGTCTTCTTTGTTCTAAGTTTCCACTTCCTTGTTGACTTGCTCATCAGTTTGGAGTCCAAACTTGCTTTACTTTAAGTTCTAGGTTTGACCTCTGCCTGTCTGTTTGTATTACTATTACGGCTCCACTTGCAACAGAGGCGTGTATTACTGCAGGACCCTCAGGAGCCGACAGAACAGCGTGCAGCATGGGAGTAATTTAAAAGATTGCGGGAGTGAGTGGGAGGTCAGGCAGACAGTACAGGTGAATTTAAAAAAAAAAATGGCTTTTCTACAAAAACAAAACAATTACAGGAAAATAAGCTACTGGCTTAGGTATGGGTGTCACTTTCAGAGTTTCAAGTACAATACGTTAGTCACAAAGACTTACAGTAACAATTTTAATAATAACAATAATAATTAAAATTGCAAGCAGCATTTCGGGCCAAGCATCCAAACTCAGTGAGGTCTCCATTCATAGATACTCTTAAACTTTTGTTTGAGCATTCAAAAGAAAAGCAAAGCCATAACTTTAGGCAAAGGATCCAACATTTGAAACTTCCCCTTTGAACAACGCCAGGGACATATTTTGAAAAAAACAATTTTAAATGTATATATTTTTTACCCGTATCATATCTGTATTTCAAATCAAATCAAATCAAATTTTATTTGTCACATACACATACATACAGGGTACGACATGCAGGGAAATGCTTTTAACGACGGTCCGGCATGAGGGAATAAAATGGGGTGAAAAGGAGAATAAAAATGATAAATATAATAACAAAATTTAAAAAGAAAAATATAATAACAAGAAAAAGAAGGCAGATAAATAAGGATATAAAGATATATGCAAAAACCGTAGCCGGAGCAGTCGTGACGGCAGCCGACCTCACCGGCGCCATCTTGCTAATCTTGCGAATGTATTTGCTAGTAAAGTCTCGCTTTCTAACAAAAATATCACCTATATATTAATAGAGGTTGAGGCATCGCTAGTTGATTGCTAAAAATATTGTCTATCTGCAAAAATCCTTACCGGTAGTTTTTCCGGGTTTCGGTTTCTATAGAAAAATTCCTTGTTGTATAGAATTCCTTCCTTGTTGATTTGCTCACCAGTTTGGAGTCCAAACATGCTTCACTTTAAGTCGTGGGTTTGACCTCTGCCTGTCTCTTTTTATTACTATTACGGCTGTATTCGCAACAGAGTGTTTGTATGTATAGAATGTTTGTATAGACTCCTATAGACAACCTTGCCTGGAAATGTAGAATACCAATATGTTGCCTACACCACCATCGGTGTTTGGCTCATAATAATGAAATAATGAATAATAATAATAATAATAATAATAATGAATAATAATAATAATAATAATAATTAATAATAATTAATAATAATAGTAAATTAATAGTTATAGCATTCATTACTATTATGTACTGAATTATGTATAGTTATATATGAATATAAATAATAGTTGTATGGGGAGCAATTTTTTTTTCCCCATCCATTATAATTACTTTTTCTCCGTACATTATTTTACTGTTATTTTATCCATTTATAATTGCATTTGTTGTAATAATACATCTGCAAAACAAGTTAGTTTCCATTATCGCTTATGTTACAGCAGCTTTAAATTGCTGTTTGCTCCTCAGCAATGACACATTACTAAGCAACCTGAATACAAATTCATCTCTGTCTTGAAAATCATAGAATCACTCCAGACTTCTTCCATCTTTTATCTTCTTATATTCATGCAACATGCAGTTAGTTGCTGCTATACATAACACAACATGGCCACGTATGGATATTCTGTCAGACCAATAAAAAGACCACTTTTCCTGTCCACTGTCTATTTCGAGTTCATATCACAGGGTGCTGTTTGTAAGTGCAAGGTTAAATTGCTAAGGGGTTTGTGTTTTTTCACCTCACGTCGCATCCCATACAAAAAAATAATTCCACACAAGAAGTGTGCACCAGAGTCTGGCAAAAAAGAAAACTTTAGAGACTCATTGTTTTCGAAAAACAATGACCTGAATTGACAACGGAGCAAACATGGTTGCTGCCCTGCAGTGCTCACATTGTCAACGTGGTCCTGTCACCTCTGATGATGTAAAATAAATAAATAAATTCACCCACAGCCTGGCTCTATACTGACATGTAGACGATGTAGGCAAGCAGATAGTGAAGACATGATGAAACTTAGTTTTCAAGCTGTTGCATTAAGCGACAAATTACTTGTTACTCAGATACTGTAACTCTTCAGCTCTTGCATGGTGGAGAGATCATGGTGGAGCATTGCATGGAATATATAAAGATAGTACTAAAAGCTTGCTGAAAAAATCATCAGTTGATTGAATAGATGCGATCACAGTTTAGTTCTTAGTACCGTGTACCAACCAATGATGGCCATGATGACCTTCCTTTGAGTACTTGTGGGCACATGAACAAAATGAAATGATGGTCCATAGTGGTATATCCGTCTTCCTGTAGATTTACTTGACCATGTTCCTTCAATGCTACACTACTGCTGGACTGGACCCACTATCTCTCAGGGTGAAAGGAAGACATGCTTCAAGATTCTTCTATGTTCTGGTACTGAGGTAGTCGAATGAGCTTTCACTTGAAGTCCAAATAGCCGGGTTACTAGCAGTGTTCAAACAATGTCCAAACACTTGAAGTACACATCCATATCACAACATTGTTTCATTGGACTGAAAGTGCGTATGGCATGTTGTTCAGTAGACCCTTACCTTTCAAACTAAACTGGGATTTGCAGCAGTGGATGCGTTTGAGACCCTTTAGTACAATCCTACTGGTTTGTACTCCCCTTTATAGTATATATACATATATGTTGTTGATGTGTACACAAATTCAGCAGATACATTCCTTATAAGCTGTCCAATGAAAAACAGTGATCTATAATCAATGCTTGAGGCTTAGACCTTTAGTTTGTCAAGATTAATTATGTCCCTTTTTATGTAATCTTTCTCAAACCTTAACACGTGAAAACATCAGATTTGCCGGACAGTGGCATCAGGGGCGTACATATATTGCCATCTGGTGCAATAAGTTTAATTTATTAAAAAACAAGAAATAGATAAAGTTAAACTTGTATATTCCCATAATCCTTCACTCTATGAACCAGTTTTAGGATGTATTCATGGCTAGAAAGCATATTTTTTAAGATGTTCTTGGATAGAGGCGACTGCCAAATGTCATCAATGTAGAGTAAATTGACCATGTTCACATTCAGCAAACCACAAGCAGTTGAATGTGGTTGGAGGATCTTCTTTTCAGAAATAGAAATTTGTCTAACTAAATAAACACAAAGACATTTTTTGGCAGATTAGCAAAGGATTTTTTACTTTTCTTTCCAGAAAGAAGCACCAAAAATCCCTTCCTTCCCAGCTTGATTTTGTAATGTCTCCCAGTGTTGTGTGTCAAACAGGAAATTGCAAGCAGGAACTAAACTTCTAAGTAGTGTACAATTTGTTTTAAAAGAATAGTTTGTGGAAATGGATTTATTCACATAATTAGAATAGAAGTGAGTAAATATGGCTTGTGTCTCAATCGAAACCAACACTCGGTTTGTTTTTCCTTTAATCTGTCTCCGTCATATATCCGATATAGGCAGTTTCTTGCCTGACAACATGTCTGAACCTCAGAAGAACAAATTCCCAGGTGTTCACATGTCAAATGTTCATCCATTCCTGAAAATAGACAGACCATTCCCTAGGAACTGAACTTTCCACTGATAATTGTCTATTATTTACCAAAAAAAATGCCTATAGTTGCAGAATTGATAGTTCAGCACGGAGCAAAAAAACAATATCAGATTTAACCTAAGGGCCAGTTTGGGATTTTTGTAAATGCTGAAGGCAGAATGTTCTTTGACGTTCTTTCTATGCATAACTAACCGACACACAAGCTCAGGTGAAATCCAGTACAATTCAAGTCTTAATACTAGAAAGTGAAAACTGATGAAAAGGTACAGTGTTTATATATGCTAATACACGTCCTCGATTTACGATGGCGATGCGTTCTGATGACCTCATCGTAACTTGAAAATGTGGTAAGTTGAGACCTGGCTTAACCTTTCCAGGTGTCTTAAAGATTGATGATCAGAATGGGGTAGTGGTAATATTTTGGTAATAATTTAACAAGTTACAGTTCATAATTTAGCGAAAGTGAACAATTTACACTAATGTAATGCGTACAGTTTACAGTATATATGTATGCGTGGATGAGTGAGGGTTCGTGAGAGGGTGGAGCTGGTTGCACTTTGTTTTAAAACTTCAGAAAAGCATCTCAGAGCGCTTGAGGTTGACCCTTGAGGTGGGATGATAGAGATTCTTTTCACATGTACAAGTAGAGTAAGCTCTCTAGCCAACCCAGTCGTTCTAATTCCATGCTAGCTGACTGTGTCCAACATTGTTAGCTTTTAGCACGGTGTCACCATAGTTGAGCTAAACTAAGGTATCCATTTTAGTCTGGGTGAGATGTTTAAATTAGCTACCTAGATAGAATGACAGCCAGGCAACTGATACTATGTCAACGTAGTGAATGATATCATAAATAAACATATGGATTTCTCAACAGGCTCATACCCAGTAGTTTAGCTTGATAAACATAAGGTTAGCCTTTTTTGTTGTTGTTGCCCCAAACCACATAATGCCCTTTGACTTAATGCTGCCAACATCTTTTTTTTTTTTTTTTTAATCCTTCCTACTCTTTGATTTTGCTTCTTCTAGAAATTTCCCCTGTCTAACTTGGTCTAAAGATTGAACTGCTGGCCCAAAGCACTTTGTCATGGCAGCACTGTTATCTGTCATCTATCGAATCCCTCGACGAATTCGCTCAACTCTTCAACCTCCCAGGAAAAGCCATCGATCTCACTGCTTCTTGAGTTTTTGACCAACACACGTTTGGTAGAAGGATTTAGCTTTTTTTTTTTAGATTAAAGGTTATCCGAGTTTGATATTTATAGAAAACATCAATTTTTTTTCACCTTTCTGCTGTTAACATGTAGGATAGTTCAAGTAAAAAAACAAAAAGTCGTACATTTTCTACAGTTGAAGCTGACAATTTGTTAAGCAATATTAAGACACAGTCATGCGTTGTTAAATGATCAATTGTGATTGGTTAGAACGTTCACATTCATTTCCCAAGGCAGCACGGTGTTTGTTCGTATATTTTCTATGTATTTATTGCATAACGTTGAGACGAAAAACCAGCTGACACAAACCGAATTTGTGTTCAGCTTGTCGTAGATGATCTTGCTTATATCATAGCCCTTTGCTATCACTGAGAAGTAAAAGCTGTCATTGATGTTTTCAGTGCAATTATCCACATTCGCCATGTTCTATTTATAAAACAAAGCACACGAAAAATCCTTCATATCTCAGTTAGATCATTAGGAAATGTTTACAACAGCTTACTCACTCTGTATACAACTCCAACTATCTGTTACTATCAGAAGTGGAAAGTAACCGATTACATTTAATCGTGTTACTGTGATAACTGTAAATACGCTTTTTGGTCTACTTTTTGAAGTATTTTTTAAATCTATAATTTTACTTTTACTTAAGTATGTTTTGTTTGAAATATTGTGGTTAACTACATTTAAAATCATATCCGTTACTGAGAAAAAAAGAATAATAATGAAAGGAGAAAAATAATTGCGCCTCGGAAATTACTGCACTGATTGTTTGCTAGGCGAAGAACAAAATTCACATGAAAGAAAGACAGAGATGGACAGGACACCAGGGATTCAGATGCAGCTGAAAGCAGAAAATACTTATCCTGCAAAAGTATATAACTCACATTAGACTCAAGTCAAAATTGTAGTATTCATTTATTTATATTTTCAATACATTAACTTTTTTTGTTATTGCACTTGAATTTGTGAAGGTGTTCCTTCAATCCTCAACTAGTTTGTGATTTATATCCCCTTGTCCTTTTTAAACTGCACTAGAATCCCCCACCTTCCCCCTGCTGTTAAAAAATGTACTTGGTCAATTTTACTATGATTAAATTTTGAATGAGTTACTTTTTACTTTTACGTGAGGAGATTTCTAGACCCATAACTTTACTTGTACTTGTAAGTAACAGTACTTTTCTTGAGTAAAATATTTTATTACTCTTTCCACCTCTGGTTATTAAACTCTGAAAGGCAGAGCATTAATTTTAAATGCTCGTTAAACTGACCGTGTGTTTAACTGTTTCAATGCACAATTTCCAGCCAATCAGAATCGAGTATTCAGACTAGCCAGACAATGAATTCATGTTAGCCAGATCCCCATCATTTCAAAAAAGCCAGTCAATCCTAATTCTCAAGCGCTGCCACGTAGCCCACGTCATCATTTCTAGCTAGCATAAGATCTTTAGCAAAGCATTCCTTTCTTTCCTGGTGAAACACACGGAATTTGAAGCCAACAAATTGGTATTCCGCAGACCATGTAATCAACCGTTAACCCAAAGCGCAAAGCTGATAGCGCTCATCTATCTAAGCATGTTTTTCCTCTTTTCCTTCCCCTCCATCGTCTTCCACCGATTTTAATATCCAGCCCCGTTTTCCAGCCGGCAAATTTAGAAAAATAATACGACGGATGACCTGAAGCATAGTTGTTAGTCGTACATTTGTAACAACAAAGACACGCTATTAGCTTTATTCTCATATTAATCAATTAAAGCAAAACGTTAGCAGCACCAATAATGTTTTCTTTTACAGCTCAGGACCTCTTTTCCTTTGTTCAGTGTGATGAAAAAACATCATTTACAGAGCAGATAATGTGCAGGGCAGAAAATTGGTGCTGTACTTTCTATTTATTTACAGTTACCTTTAATGAAACAGGTTCATTATATTATTTATAGCAGGTTATAGACATTTGATTTATCAATGGTTTGGAACACGTCCATGAAAATGCCTGGGTACAATATTTGAAACCATGTGCAATATACGAAAACCTTTTGAAGATATTTCATTCGCTTTATTACATGCTACATATATTTACTACACTGCCACAATTTTAACACAATACTTCCCACCCGGAAATACACTATATAGGAAAAAGTATTGAGACATGGGACATGGGACTTGGGACATGGGACTGGGATTCTTCTTAAAGCTAGTCCCACGAAGTTTTAGTAGGCCAATACCCCTGCACACACTTTTGTCCATACAGTGTATCAGAATGTAAAGTCTGTAAATGTTGCTAATGTATCCTGGTTGTACCTTGTGCATGGATCTCATTATTATTATTATTATTATTATTATTATTATTATTATATACAGTGGTGGACAGTAACATAGTACATGTGATATGTTACAGTACTTAAGTAGCTTTTTAGTGTATCTGTACTTTACTAAAGTATTTACATTTGGGAAAACTTACTGTAACTTTACTACATTTAATAGTCAAATATTTTACTTTTTACGCAACAACATTCTGCATAATCAGTCGTTCCTTTTTATTTGTAAGTGGATCAAAACTTAACTGGTCAAACTGATGATACTTTTGAAGGCAAATACCTTCAAATACCTACTTATACTTTTTTCAAGAATATATATATATAAAAAGGCTGTCAATCGTTAAAACTATTTAATAGTTAACTCATGATTATTCGCAAATATGGATGCTTTATGCAAATGTATGTTTATTATTAGTGAAACCAAATGCAGCATAGAGCATGAAGATAAAATATTCTTGTAATGTTTTAAAGTAATGATGGTGTTTTAAATGACGTAAATCATCAGGACACTAAACCGATCCTTTGCTATGTTTCCATATGGAGTGTTTTTAATGCTTGATTTGAGACTTGGCGCATCAGTAAAACAAATGTTCAGTGATTAAAAATAGATTTTCGGTGAAGTTTTTTTTTTTGAATGAATAAATGTGTGTTGTGTTGAAGGTTTTAATTTCACCTCTTATACATTTATACAAACAGGAATGTGTGTGTTAATCGTGTTATTAATTAAAATGAAAAGAGTGTATGTATATATATATATTTATGTCATAAACAATTCCATCCAATCAAAATTGATCTCAGATGCATAGTTACATTTTTAAAATGCTTTTGAACAAATGTATCTTATTTAAATTCAATCCATTCTGCACAAAGGGTTCCTCTAGATTTTTAGTTTTCTCCTTCTTGAAACCTTTTGTGAAAACCAGAGAAAAAAAGTAAATGCGCTTTTGGGTCCTTCTTTTATACAAAGCTACTTACTACTGAGGTTAATCTACAAATCAAACCAGAGAAGAAGATAACTGACCAGAAACGAGTGCAAGATCTTTCCTGGAAAAAAAAACTAAAGAAAGTGCTAGGGTTGGAGAGAGTACTAACCCTCCCGAGAGCAAATATTCTTTGCCACATGGTGCCCACAGTGAGCGAGCGGGAAGAAAAAAAAAAAAAGAGAGAGAGATAATAATCAGAAGAGTGCAACACCAGAGACAAAGCAGTGATATAAAGCCAGGCAAGTAGGTGGAAAGTAATTAAATATTTATCAGTGCTCAAAAGCAGTCGAGTTGCACTAGGATACAATCTTACAAGTTTTACAAGAAGCCATAGTTGGGAATGCAGGGGGCAAGGCGTGCACGTGAACAGGAAGGGTCATCCATCACCTAAAGCTCATTGGGGAAACGATGCAGGAGAAGAAAACAGGCCGAGATAAACATACAGTAGATACACATGCTCATAGTGGAGATAGTGTGTTTCGGTGATGTTTCTGATTATTGAGATTGATTTAGGTCATTGGTTCAGATGGCCTTGTAGGTTTTTTTTTTTTTTTACAACACCCTTATCCTCAGCCTTGGTCATACTTTGTTAGATACAGAGACATTTATAATCCAGTCCTATATATATTTATCTATCACATCTTATCCAGCATCTAAAGGTGAAAGCAATGTTGTGTCAAATAGTTTAAGATAATCTGATTAGAGATACCAAAAAAAAGCAAAACAAAAAAACTTTGCTATGAAGATGGCCAACGGGAACTAAGCCTGGGGATCCTGGGGTTTTTTTTATCCATCCATCCATCCATCCATCCATCCATCCATCCATCCATCTATCTATCTATCTATCTATCTATCTATCTATCTATCTATCTATCTGTCTGTCTGTCTGTCTGTCTGTCTGTCTGTCTGTCTGTCTGTCTGTCCAGACCTCTGCACAAATCTCCACATAATCGAGTTCCCAGAAAAGTGGAGGTTATTATAAGAGCATATTTTGAGTAAATGTGGAATAAGATGTTACTGTATGATCAGATGTCCACAAACTGTTGTCGATATAGTGTATTGCATAAGCTGCTTAATAATGACCATTGCTCCATTTTGTTCAATTCAATTCAACCAATTTTTTCTGTAATTAATAAAATCAAGTTTCCGGGTTACTTCTAGACATTACTATCACTATTAGCATTTAGTCAGCATTTTTTCTCTAACCAGTATTCAAAGGAAGTTTTCTAGACAAATTCTAGCTTTCAGTCTCATATTTCATCATCTAATTCACCTCGGTTTGTAGAGAGAAATGAATCCTAATGATTTTCTTTACATTAAAGAATTTTAAATGGGGAATCTGCACATTTTTTGTTGACTCACTTCTGGCATACGTACCCATATCAGAGTATTAACAGATCTCTATCTGACAGCAGCACGTCACGGTTTGATGCGTTCAAGAATAAAAAACACACATTTGCTACCATAGCCATGCCTCAGCAAGCACACTGCACATAAGAAAAGTATTACAATATTCTCTCGTCGTCGTCTTCTTTTTTTTTTTCTAGAAACAAATGCAATTTTCAGTTGTGGACCGATTATCCCGGCCACTGAGGTAAATCCTGTATGGGCCTCATTTCTGTCAAGAAAACCCAAAACCTACTCCAAAAGTGTCACTCCTGAGGGCATTGCATGGCTCATGAGCTCTCCATCTCAACTCTCTGCACACTGAGCCAATTCATCAGACCTCCCCATCCTCCAGACTCAGATGTCATGAAAGATACGAATCCCAATCCGGGCGTCGGTTTTTAACAACCCCAGACACGGTGCATTCTGCGCAAGAAGATCACCACGCAAAAGGTCTCTCTCCATAAATAACACCAGCCGCCTAGGGCTCTATTACTTCTTCATTTCTTCACTGAGAAGACAAGATAAGGGGCGAAGGAGAAGTGCAGAAGGGGGCTCAAGTTTCGGGGATTTTTAAATGATTTATTTATTTTAAATGGAAAAAAATGGATGAATTTCAAATGAGTTAATGCTCCAACAAGGATCGGTTTGAGGATTTTTTTATATTTATTTATTGTATATTTAGTGTTTGACTGTTGTACAGAGGTACATGTGACCCCTGACCTGATTTTTGTTTTACCATTGGATCTATCTATCTATAGAGATATATTATGATTATTATTATTATTATTATTATTAATATTTCACCATGGCATATGTCATAGCCATCCAGTTTTCAAATGCCAGCCTGTGTTCATTATCAGATATAATCATTCGCTAAACATTTTTTTCTTTTCTATTTCATTGTTCCTTTCGCACACACTTCTGTCACAAGTCTGAAGCTGACGGATATTCGTCTTCCAGTCTTATCTCTCTTTTTTTCCCCTCCATCATTCCCGCCTTTCCGTAGCGCAGTTAATTTGAGAGAACGTTCAATAATTAACATTACATCGCAAAATACCAATCAGCACCCACCATTCCACCCATCGGCTGTCACGATAAGGTGTTCGGATTTATCCTAATGGATAAATAGATGATGGTCAAATAAGAACAATGGACAGGACGAGATAAGATGAGTCATCTTCTCTCTAGCAGGTTGTATTTTATCTCATTTCGCGGAGGTAATTTTTGATCCGTCAGACCGGTGCTGAACGGTGCTGTTATTAAAAATATACGGGCTTTAATGAATGATGGGTAATTTTCCTAGCTTTGACGATCTTTAAATGGACATGTGACAGACATCTATAGTGTCTTTTGTCTTGCATGGAAGTCTGAAATCAAAAGGATGAGAAAGAGAGAGAGGAAGATCAAATGAATATCACTCAGACAGCTGCTTTTACCAGTGCTGGAGCTCAAACATCTTGAGCACATACTGAAAGCAGAAAATTGATAGATACAGACGGAGAAAGAGTGAGAGAGAGAGAGAGAGAGAGAGAGAGAGAGAGAAAAAGATTTGCTCATTGATCATGTAAGGGAAATTACATTATCGCAACAGCCACACAAATGGCAGTGCATAAAAAGAGGAGTCGAATGGATGCGGCCCACTTAGAAAAACAGCAGCAATCAAACAGAAATCCTCGGAGCAGCCATTTAGAATTGACTACATAAATATTACGCTGTGACTCAATGTAGTGTGTGTGAGTACATTTGTATAGATTATGATATCAATACAATGTGTTATATGGCCTATACTGGTGTGCACTGTATGATTTTGTAGTGTGTTGCAGTGTAGAATGTAATGGTGTCGTAGGAAATGAAAAGAAATCCCAGTTGACCTGAGAGACTGAGAGAATATTACTAAATTATTAATGTAGTATTATAAGGTAGTATGTTGAATTGTAAAACTGAAAGTATTTCATTTACATTTTTAATTATGTCCATCAAATGTAAAAACTAAATATACAAAACACAAGAAATGTGGTACAACACCAAAGACAATAAATAAACAAATAAACCACATCTATAAGACGTTATACGCTACAAAAATCTCAGAAAAGGAGTGGGATAAAGCAAAAGCCATTTATAAGCCAAATTATTTTTCCCACCCATATGCAAGTCTATAATGTTCCAGTATTTCATCAAAGATATTACATGCGTATCTTTATATTTTTATATAGTATTACAAGTAAATCAAATACATTTCTTACCAACACTATAATTAACACTATAACTCACTATAATTAACACTATAATTCACTAATCCACATTATAACCCCCATTTACACTCACCTCTATACATCCATGATTTAATACAAGATTTAAAATGTTTAATACTTCTACAATGCTTTTATTTCTTGCTTTGAACACAACTTGTGCAGTTTTTTCTTCTTACAAATTGTGAATTTGTCAGAATTTGTAAAACAATTTGAAATAAAATGCTTGCTTGGTTAAAATAACAAATTAAATAAGCTGTACATAAAATTCTAAAGAATCCATAGTGCTAGCGTTGGCCGTTGGCGCAAAACAAATCGTATTTCCAGTACAGAGCGAGTAGCCACAGTGACACTGCGCTAACTCTAGTCTCTTTTTTTATTCCTCTGCAATTGTTGTGTATGTTTTATAAACGTGTATAATTTCCTTTTTTCTTTCTTTCGGCTTCTCCCATTAGGGGGCGCCACAGCGGATCATCCGCATGTTTGATTTGGCACGTTTTTACGCTGGATACCCTTCCTAACGCAACCCTCCCCATTTATCCGGGTTTGGGACCGGCACTAAGGCTTGTGCACCCCTAATGGCTGGGCTTGGTTCCCTGACCAGATCGACCACTGAACCACTAGACCACCAGGGAACTTTATAAAGATTTATAACAATAATAATAAAAAATACGCCATTCAATACGTACGCCGGGGGACTCCGAAAAAGTTTGGTAAGAATATGTGTACCATTACACCCCTACTTAGTACATGTGTGTAGATTATACTATAGGTATAATACTAGATTTTAGTGCACCATAGCAGGATTATAAGGCAGTAAGTGTAGAACACTAAGGTGTCATTTGACAATGGACTATTTATAGTATAGTTGTATGTGCCGATAAAGCCGAGCGTAAAATTAATGAGTATTAGTGTAATAGTGTAATATAGAGTAAAAAAGGTGTAAGGCAGTTTCATTTGTTTTGTATGGTTGCAGTATAATATAATGCAATGTGAGATGTAGTATATTAATAAATTAATAAATATTTGGGGTCAAAATTGAAGGCTTACTGTGAAGGCATGGAACATAAACAGTATGTATGGGTTAAAAATGTAGTGCAGCACATATATATATATATATATATATATATATATATATATATATATATATATATATATATATATAGGATAAAATGAGTGCAATAAGTGCTATGGTTATATAGAAGTATTGTGCTATATATTAGTATGCATCGAGTTTATAATTTGTAAGTGGAGGAAGTTCCCTAGGAGGTCAGTCACCTCTCATGGGGGAATAAAGTGTGTCTAGGTGTACTAAGCCCAATGAAAATCATTTAACACACCCTGGATATTGAGCAAAGCTCAATTTGTGGGGATATGTTGTTGTTTTTTTATTGGTATACTCCCAGAGGTCCTTTAGCCCCAACGGTAGACTACAATAAATTGGACACAGCCAGGAATCGATAAATACAGTAACAAAAATGTAAGATTTATTACCCAGGTCTCTGAGACTGCTGTGTAATTGTGTTATATGATGTAGTGCGCGATGTACTGCAAACCTAAATGACCATCTGTTACTTTTTTGACTTGTCAACAAACCAATTATTGATAAGGTATTGATGAGTTCAGACTTATACAGTCATGTAGCAGGCGGCCGTATTTCTGCCCTGTTTACTGCTACACCTTGGTTGGAACAGACTCTCAGACTAGCAGTTAACAAGATGTCCATTGGGAGACATTGTCCATAAGCTACGCTGCCATTCTTTTTTTTTTTTTTACATTAAATGGGTTCTCACCAAAACCCATCCTGTCAGCTTCTTAGTTTCATACTATTTCTCAAAGTTTTATGCGTAGCAGGAAAAGTGCACCTGATAGATTCGGATCGTCATCTAATAATCACACATCGCGTAGCGTCCGCAAACCGGTTTTGTGACATGGCGGTGTTATGTAAAAATGGTGAGCTTCAGGTATTAGATCCTTCTTACTAGTTTTTTGTTCAGAGCGCAAGCAGATTGGGACTCGAGGCAATTCTAGAGGCAAATGAAAAATGAAATGGTAATTAAGTCTGGGTTAGAAGTGGAGAGCCTGTCAGTGGAGAGAAATTGAAGCGGCGAAGGAATCGGATTTCCGAACGTTTTAAGCGCTTTTTTTTTCATTTTCTTTCTTTTTTTTCTTTCCTTCACCCCCTCCCCCCACCGCTCGCTCACGAGAGCACTCTGGGCACCGAGAGCCATTGTCTGGCCCATGACAGATCTCAATAAAGCCATACTAATTTATTTCAAGAGCACCATTATTCCTTTGCCCTCGCAGGTGTTGCACTATTAAAATGAAATGCATTACTCGGGGTGCGAGATATCGCCAGCGTCCGCGGTCTCCCCCAATCGAATTGAAGACACCTTGCTTTCAACGAGGCTGCTGCGAGGACTGTAAAAATATAATAGGCATACAGTTCAATACCTCTTTATTTCCCTACATCCCATTCATATAGATAATCGTTTGTAGGCACATCTTCTTCTGGGAAGGAATCATTTTCAGCTAAGGTACACTCGTGGGTTGCTAATGTACTCAATAGCGTCTTTTTTTTTTTTGACTTCTGAAACAGCATATAAACACACACACATACACACACGCAATCTCTCCTGCCCCTTATATGAACCCCTAAGCTTGCTAAATGCGTACTAGCAATACGGCCCTTCTGGGAAGGTGATTAACTCGACAAGGATGCACGCTTTGATCTCTCTTTTTTCTCCAGGACCCCTCGAGGATGAAAGTGTTATGTGAGCGTTCTGTTCTGCTTAAATGTAAATGAAAAAACAAAACAAAACAAAAAAAAACCGTTGAAAACAATCTGCGAGGCTTTCAGACGCAAAGCATCAAACATGCTGCTACGATCAAGTAATCAAATACATTTATGCATAATCTTATAAATAAATCAATATCGAGGTTGCGGTGTTGAAGAGCTGCAGGAAGCGCTGTCTTTTATCCGCCTTTGATCTCGGCTCAACATTAGTGTGATGTTGACTCGTTATTACTCGCGTTCGGCTCTTTGGGAGGCTACAGCTGTCCGCCTGTTGGCGTGTGGAGTTTGAGTATAGTGAGGCGTGTAGTAGTGAGATTACAGTGTGTCTGAATATAGAAGGTATAGCTGGAGTATAGAGCAGCGTTTTTGCAGGATGATTACGGTGTGCCTCAGCCACATGTGTCAACATTTTAATATACTGAATATATTAGTGCGCCGTAATATGCGGTGCTATCAAAAAGTTTCGAACCTTCATAAGTCAGTGTGCCAAAGACATCATTCTGTGTACATAAAGATCTGTGCAACTGGTGCTATTCTGACCACATGCGTTACCACGTCTGCGATTTCATCATGGACAGCAAGTTAGAGCGAATAGCAAACATGAAATTCTGTGTAAAACTGGGCAAATCTGTCACAGAGACATGTGACAAGATTCAACAAGATTGCGGCGACGCTACAACAAGTCGTATGAGGTGTTTCGAGTGGCACGAGTGCTTCAAGAGTGGAAGAATATCACTGAAAGACGACAGGAAAACGGGAAGACCTATTACCATTTTTAACGCTATTGCGGAGATCCAGGGCCAATTACAGAAGGTGATTGACATGCTTCAAAAAGAAGACGTCCAATACACATTCCAGAAGTGGCAGGAACGCTGGGAGCGCTGGATGAGGGGACTTGAAAGTTTTGAAAGTGATAATATGTAAACGTAGATAAAGTACTATTTTGTAAGCAAAGCTACTTACGAAACTTTTAATACCACCTTGTAAAGAGTGTATTCCAGTGTCCAGTGTGTCCAGAATGATTATAAGGTCTCATAGTATGGCTGTGTATAGTGGGTCTACCTTTATCACAATTTGTGTAGCTTTAATGTATACAGATGCTTTATGCACTGTACTGTAGTATGGTTATAGTAAGTATAGTATGATTGTAGTATGTCTAAGTAAAGTGTGTATTGCTGCAGTATAGAATAGTGTGCAATATTATATTAGCTGTAATATAATACATTGTGGGGTGGTATGATTGTATAGTGTGTGTAGCAGGCTGTATTATTATTATTATTGTTATTATTATTATTAAATATTATAGCATGTCTGAGTGTGTAGTTACATCGATGTATATATTGTAGTTGTTGAATGGTGCACTGTGGTATACAATAAATGTAGTATAGTGTGTGTAGGTGCAGTACAGTGCATTTCTGATGTAAAATGATTGTAGTATAGTGTGTGTAACTGTAGTGTAGTGCATTTCTGGTTTATGTGTAGTTGTAGTATAGTGCACTGTATTGTAGAATGATTGTAGTATAGTGTGTGTAGCTGTAGTATAGTGCACTGTAGTTTAGTATGATTGTAGTATAATGCGTGTAGTTGTATTATAATGCACTGTAGTGTAGAATCATTATAGTATAGTGTGTTTAGTTGTAGTATAGTTCACTGTAGTGTAGTCTGATTGTAGTATAGTGTGTGTAGTTGTAGTATAATGCACTGTAGTTAAGTATATTTGCAGTATAATGTGTGCAGTTGTAGTATAGTGCAGTGTAGTGTAGTATGATTGTAGTATAGTGTGTGTGGTTGTATTATAGTGCACTGTAGTGTATTATGATTGTAGTATAATGTGTGTAGCTGTAGTAAAGTGCACTGTAGTGTAGTATGATTGTAGTATAGTGTGTGTGTGTGTAGTAGTTGTAGTATAGTGCACTGTAGTTTAGTATATTTGCAGTATAGTGTGTGTAGTAGTATTGTGCAGTGTAGTATGATTGTAGTATAGTGTATGTGGTTGTAGTATAGTGCACTGTAGTGTAGTATATTTGCAGTATAGTGTGTGTAGTTGTAGTATAGTATGATTGTATTATAGTGTGTGTGGTTGTAGTATAGTGCACTGCAGTGTAGTATGATTGTAGTATAATGTGTGTAACTGTAGTATAGCGCACTGTAGTGTAGTAAGTTTGTACTATAGTGTGTGTAGCTGTAGTATAGTGCACTGTAGTGTAGTATGATTGTAGTATAATGTGTGTGGTTGTAGTATAGTGCACTGTGGTGTAGTATGATTGTAGTATACTGTATGTGGTTGTAGTATAGTGCACTGTAGTGTAGTATGATTGTAGTATAATGTGTGTAGCTGTAGTATAGTGCACTGTAGTGTAGTATGATTGTAGTATAGTGTGTGTGGTTGTAGTATAGTGCACTGTAGTGTAGTATAATTGTAATATAGTGTATGTGGTTGTAGTATAGTGCACTGTAGTGTAGTGTGATTGTAGTATAATGTGTATGGTTGTAGTATAGTGCACTGTAGTGTAGTATGATTGTAGTATAATTGTGTAGCTGTAGTATAGCGCACTGTGATGTAGCATGATTGTAGTGTATAGTGTGTATAGTTGCAAAATAGTATAGAATCATTTGCGGTATTATGATTATAGCATGTTGGAGCGTATGATGTATATACAGTAGCTGTAGTACAGTTTAGTGAGGTGTGAGCTGTGTGGCGTGAGCTCATCTTTTATTGTATACATTTTATGTCTAATATATTGAACAAAACAATTCAGGATTGCAGTGTTAAGAGAAGAGAGCTGTCTTTTATCTTTCCTTGACATTTTATCTCCTTATGACAGTGATGTGGTGTCGACTTTTTTTCACCTCCCCTGCTGGCCGTCAGGGAAACTTTTGGGCAGTTGAGAGGCAGGTGTCAGCCATGATGATGGTGATTGTTGAAAGCGTACAGCTTCCCTTCTTATTATTAGTAAGTGCTCACTAACCCAGCACGGATCTCATCCGCTCTCGATCGAGGGCTCAGCAACAAGAGCTGCCTGGGTAATTTCTGTCCTGTGACAGAGCCCGGGAGGAAATTGCACAGGTGGATAATCGCGTGATTGCGCTCGTCCTTCTGCCCCTCATATTGTGTCACAACACTCTAAACTCCACTTGCTGCCTCCCTCTCGTCCCCCACCCCCCCATCGCCAACAACACCATGCCACGCTCCCTGCCCCTCCTGCCCCTCCCTCCACGGCAATGACAGCGCGGTGAAATTAGATCATCGGCAGCAGAAAGTCGTTTGTTTCCAGTGTCAGCATGTTTTGTTCATTTTGTCCGTGGATTGAATTATGGTTATGAGACAGGCGTTAATGAATTTATGAGCCTCGAGATGTGTCAGAGAAGCGAGCGCGGGAGGAGAAACTTGAAAGGGGCCAGGAATAGTCGAGAATAATGGCTTCTTTTTTTCCACACCCGACTTTCTCGCGCTTTGCGTTTTTCGAGCCACATTTTCTGACATTGTGTCCAAATATAATCTCCAGCCAGATGGTAACTTTCAGAAGGCTGACAAAAGAATCAGGGTTTTTTATTGATCACTCGCTGAAAGAGTGGAGCAAAATGATTCTGGTTCTAGAAAAGAACTGATGTAATGCTTAGAGGTTAAAGAAGCGTTTTAGCACATATTTTACCGGTTAGCTAGCTTAAAAAGATGCACAACGTGCAAATTAACAGTATTCGTGCAAGGTATTGTATTGTTTTCCTGGTACAAAGGAATTAGGTTCAGCATGTGGATCATGAATATGCAGTTTTTTGGGGTTTTTTTTGCATGCGTTTTCTTTTTTTTTCTTGCGTTTGAATCGACCTTGAAATGATTTATGGTGATTTAACACCAGACAGATTTTGTTTATCGACACCGTGACGGCATCGACGCCCACAGAAGCAATAATCCGCCCGTGTTTTTGGTTATTTACTGAAAATGGTGCATCAAATTGGATATCTCGACTGCTTGATTTTCCGTGCTTCGCCGCATACGTACGCTGTAAAAGTCGATTTTAACCGCCACGTCGTGTTTTAGCGTCGAACGACAACTACATAAATAAATAAATAAAACGATCCTATCGCCGTGCTCACAGACAGAAAGGAGAGATAAACTAACGTGTACAGTTCTCCAGTCAGTCCTGCCCACGTCTCGCACTTCCCTCCCTTTGTAGACAAACCCCCCCTCTGGTGCCGACTCATATCAGAAGTGGAAAAAACGGCTGGAGGAGTAGAAGAGGAGGAACAAATAAAATATTGACAAACCGAGAGAAAATGAAAGCCTTTGGCTTCTGAAGAGAAAGAGCAAGAGAGAGAGGAAGAGGGAGAAAGATGAGTCAAACAGAAGGAAGCCAATGTTCTGGAAGGAATGGATGAAAAAGTGAAGGAAGGAAGTGAGTGAAGAAAGAAAGAAAAAAGAAAGAAGTAAAGTAGACACATTGTCGCACCAATAGACAGGTTTTTATGATTAATGCGTGCAATCAAAGCAAAGCAGACTTCAAACTGGGCTCTGGAGGAACTACAGCATCAACCTACGATACGGGAAACCTGATATAACACATCATGTTGTTAATAAAGCAGGAAAAGCGGCTGATCTGAGCATGCAGAGCATTCTGGGTTATAAATATATTCCTTTGTTCAGTTCTTTTCGTTTAGGCATTATAGGCATAGACATCTTGGCTAAGGGATGTTGCACATATTATTTAAAAAGGGGACTAAAAGGGGCGCCAAAAATTGTGCACCACAAATATTTTACAAAAATATTTCCTAGATAAATAGTGTAATTATTTGTAGGGGATTCCTGTGAATTTATTTTGCATGAAAGATCAAATAATGAAGACAATTTCTCAAAGCCTTCTTTGATATTGTATTTATGAAGGGCACCAAAATGAGTGTACAGGTAATTCCCAAGTTACCGTTGTTTAATCTTTTTACGCTGACAATAGGATGTACAAATCTTCCTCCTTGTATGATGCCTCACTCTCGCTAGTTGACAGAGTCCAGGTATCTTGGTGTTTCGAAGCCCAAATTTAACTAGTTGAGTAGAGACTGGGAGGGTGGAGACTGGATGGGAGGACCCAAATTCAGGATGCGACAAGGTAGGGAGAATACAGGCTTTAATGGGGCAAAGGCAAAAACAAAGTCCAATAAACAGGACCTTGAAGGGCACTAGGAACTAGGAAGGGCAGAGCAGAAACCAAAAACCAGTCCAGAGTTCAAAACCAGAGCAGAGCAGAACAGGGGGCAGGAACAGGAGCAGGAGCAGAAGCAGGAACCAGAGCAGGTAGGGTGGCAAGAAAAGTTTCAGGGGCTAGGAAACCAGAAAGGTAATCTGGCCCTGAGCTAAAGTCTTGGGTGTCCTTAAATACCGGGAGGCGGAACATTATACGTACAAAATATTTATGCATTATTAACCATGTAACAAACTTTAAAAGAGTTTAGTTGCTCCACTTCAGTTTTCAGAAACAATGCAAAGTCTTGCACTGGAATTTTATTACTGTCCCTGAGACGCGAATCTCCCGCGTAGACAATACGATCGTATCCTCTGCCACATCCAATGAAAAGAATAGAAGGGCTGCAATAAGCGTGAGGGTATCGTGTAACCGGATAGGCTCGCGAGCGGCTTGATCACAAAGCCGAAAAATTACACTGAGACACGTCCCTCTTGCAAAGAAACAGATTGGATGTAGTACTTGAGGTTTCTCATCAGGAGGCTGCTAGACAGCAGAACGAAACAAAATGACTGTTTATTAAATCACGCTACGCCCGGCGGATCTGCTAATGGGAAGAAGCGGTGTGACATCGGGACAGAGAGAGACGAGCGGCGGTGGCGTTCGCTGCACACTGACCTCAGCCGTGACCTGCTGTCTTCACACCTACCAAAACTAATCTGCGCTTGGCCACGCTCTCTTATTTATTTATTTAATCTCTCCTGGTTGATACTTTATGTAGGAATATGTGGTGTAACCATTTGGGGGGACTATTCACCATAAATCTAACATGGTCCAGGAGCATGAAATGGTTAATATACAAAAATATTTTTAATGTTATATTATAATTAGACAGTGCCTGTGAATTAGCATGTTTTTTTTTAGAGACTCATACACGTTTCTTTTGTTTCTGTGCACCAAACCAGGCAATTTAACGCTATAAAGATTTGCTTTTTAACAAACAAACATATAAATGTTCAGACGTTCTACTTTTTTTCACTGAGAAATCCTCCCTTATCATGAAGAACAGACAGTTCGTTTTCCGAAACATTCAGTCAGACAGACAGATAGATAGATAGACCACCAGCCAGTCACACAGACAGCTAGACAACCAGACAGATAGATAGACCGCTAGCCAGTCAGAGAGACAGCCAGAGATACAGATAGACAACCAGACTGATAGACAGCCATCCAGACAGACAGTTAGTTTAGAGGTCAAACCTAAGAAAAATTAAATATCAGTAAATAAGAAGCAAGTCCACTTAATGATCTTTGTTGTGGAAAAGTTTGGATCCTATCATATCCATCACACAGTGAACAAGTGCAAGGGGAAAAAAATATTTTGTTCTACTTTCCTGCAAAAGCTGATCAGATCGACTTTGAGTGCTTTGTCACAGCTCAGTTTTCGCGAATGCAACCTCACACCATGAAATTCAAACCACAGTTACTTCATATTTACATTCAACCAAACCATCTACTTAAAGTCTGTTCAAGACAAAGAACGAGGTAAGATGCTAATATTTATCATGAGCAACAGGTGATACTAATTACCTACCATAGGGGCAACATTTACAGGACCAGGAAGCATTTACCATATATGGGAAAGTAGCTAGCTAGCTAGATTTCTTTATTGTTATTGCACAGAGTACAATGAAAATAGGTTTCACGGGGCTGCTGGATGTGAGACACATGGCGATTTACCACCTTCCACTTGAGGATGCCCCACAGGTGCTTATTAGGGTTCAGGTCTGGAGACATACTTGGCAACTCCATAACATTCACTTTCCACTTCCTCACCAAGACAATTGTCATTTTGTCGGTGTGTTTTAGGTCGTTATTATGTAAAAAAAACGGCCCAGTTTCTGAAGGGAACGCATCATGTTCTGCTTCAGATCCATGTTTCCCTTAATGACCTGAACCTCTCCAGTACCAGCAGCACTCATGCAGCCCCGGACCATGATGCTACCACCACCATGCTTGACTGTAGGCAAGACAATTTTCTTGGTTCTCTTCACCAGGGCGTCACCACACATGCTGGACAATAACTGAGCCAAAACAAGTTTATATTGATCTGTTACTTTCACTTGAGCTAGGAGACCCAAACCTGTTCCAGCATGACAATGCGACGGTGCACAAAGCTAGCTCTATGAAGATATGCTTCACATGTAGTTGAAGTGGAACGTCTCCTAATATAGAACCCTGACCTCCATGCTATTGATCACCGTTAAAAATGAATGTGAACGCTGATGACATCCCAGGCCTCCTCACCTCACCTCCATCAGTACTAACACCACTTTACAACACCCTTGTGGCTGAATGAGCAGAAGCTTTAATTGTCCAGGTTTAAGAATGACAACCAATCAGAATAAAGAGGAGGACTAGAAGAGGACTATTTACTCACTACTTACTCAAATGTAAGTAGTAACAAGTCTGTGATCTTGGAAATAAATAGAAATTGTGATTTAGTGAAATTTAATTGTATGTATTTTTTTAAAGCTCGGCTTTAGAGCTCCACCCGAGCATGAAATAAAAAAAATCATTACGTGCGAATTTCTCTGCAAAATGTCATTATGCAAAGCATGGCTCGCTTCACAAACTCGGCCCTACAGGAAGGAAACAAACGGCTCCATTAGGAGTGATTGAGAATGAATAAACTCCTGGGCTGATTATAAATATGGAGAACATCACTTTAGATGTGAGTTCACAGTTATTAAGGGAAGCAGGGGTCAGGCGGCGTGGCGTAGCCTGATGGGGATGTGACGCTGCTTCGCTCGATCGAGGCAGGCAGTGAGTCAAATAGGTTTAAGGCTTGGGGTTGCTATGGTAACTGAATAACCTAGCTGATAACCTCAAATAAAACGAAAAGATGAAACTACGAGGGTTTGGTATGAGGGTGTATGGGCTCTCACACCCACACACACACACACACACACACACAATTTCAATCATCACTGAAAAGTGATTGATGAAATAGAGAGATAGATCTACACAATTACAAAAAAAAACAATTTATTCAATAGACTAGAATAAACTACTTGCAAATAAGAATAAAAGTGAAACTTTTTTAGTTACGAGAAGGACAAAAACTAAAAGGATAAAAAAAAAACACTATTTACAACAGGAACTGTATCTAGAAATAGCTAAATAATATAGTCAGTTAAAAAATCCTCAAAAACAGTTGATTTGGCAGCTTTTCAGCACAAAAGTCCTAGAGTGCTGTCCTTTTCAGTAAATAAATAAATAAATAAATAAATATTTGTAAAACAAACACATTGCGTTACAGTTTATAGTTGTGTATATAAATTAGCGACAGGAATTATTTCATTAATAACTCAAATTATTAAATGAAAGGCGACAATAAACGGCTAAAAAGTATAGACCTTTATTATTATGAAGTTAACCAAAATGGCACTTGGCACCCAGTCAATAAAAATACAAATGTGTACATACATAAAAAAAAGTCCTATGAGAATGCTAATGTTGTGATTTGTGGTGAGAGCAGGGAGGAGGTCGAGATGAGCCTGGAGAGCTGGAGATAGATGCTGGAGAGAAAGAGAATATAAGTCAGTAGGAGCGAGATGGACATGAAGGTGGATGAGAGGGAGTACCCGGAGTCGACTGTGAGAAGTGATGGACGGTGTGAGGTAAAGAGTGCAGACAGGGTGGAGTGGGAAAATGAACGATTTCAGTTACAAACAAAATTAAATAAATGAAAAGCATAAAAATAACATAAAATCATTAGCTGTTTAATTTAATTAGCAACAGAAACTAACCTGCTTTACAGGCTTTTATTACAACACGGAATTTACAGATAAACAGCTGTAAATTATAACCTCGTTCATTAATAACGCACAAAAAAAAGATTTTAAATAATAATAATAAATCAACAACAATAATAAAAGTGGAAACAAGAAAGAAAGAATATATACAGAAAGAGACAAAGAAAAGAAAGAAAGAAAGAAAGAAAAGAAAGAAAGAAAGAATATATACAGAAAGAGAAAAGAAAGAAAGAAAGAAAGAAAGAAAGAAAGAAAGAAAGAAAGAAAGAAAGAAAGAAAGAAAGAATATATACAATAAGAAAAGAAAGAAGAAAGAAAGAAAAAAGAAAGAATATATACAGAAAGAGAAAGAAAGAAAGAAAGAAAGAAAGAAAGAAAGAAAGAAAAGAAAAAGAAAGAAAGAAAGAAAGAATATATACAGAAAGAGAAAGAAAGAAAAAGAAAGAATATACAGAAAGAAAGAAAATATGCAAAAGAAAAAAAGAAAGAATATATACAGAAAGAGAAATACAGTAAGAAAGAAAGAAAGAAAGAGAAGAAAGAAAGAATGCAAAAAGAAAAAGAAAAAAAGAAAGAAAGAATATATACAGAAAGAGAAAGAAAGAAAGAAAGAAAGAAAGAAAGAAAGAAAGAAAGAAAGAAAGAATATATACAAATAGAAAAAGAAAGAAAAAAGAGAGAAAGAATATATACAGAAAGAGAAATAAAGTAAGAAAGAAAACAGTTTGTTGTATCACTTACAAAAGTAAAATGCACTAACATGCAAAAAAAAAGCTTGAAACAAAGTTTATACCTGTACACTGTACAGCATGTTTTACACACACACACGTGAAGAGAAACGTACCTCTAGATGGCTAAAAAGCAGAGGTCACCCATCACTACCATGTTAGCAAATTGCTCTTACTGAAAACAAAGAGTTTTTCAGGCCTCTGCATTTGAGTGAAAAAATGAATTCTCTTCTTCAACACACTACCTTGTTGTTGATCACTGCACCCGCCAAAATGATTGCTTACTATAATCTGAACACCATATGGTTTCACATCCCTGACACATTCATCCAACCATTCCTGTTTTCCAAAATGAATCTTGAATGCTTTTTGCGTTGCGATCCTGCATCCTGTTGGTGTGCGCGACTCGTCCTTGGTAGACGGCGCTGCTAATTGGCATCACACGTCTCGAGAGTCAAAGAGAGAGAGACGCTTGTTAATCATGTCACTTCCGGTATCAGAAAATTGACAGCGCCTCTTTGATGAAGATGCATTTCCTTTTCTTTTTTTCTTCTTCTCCGGCTCACATCAAACAAGATCGGTTTGATCATCACCCCCCCCCCTTCTCGCTAGTCCTCCATGCTTGCCGGGCCTGACTGCTAACGTGGCTTTGAAGTGAGATGGATTTTTGGCGTAATTTAGCGCTTTGTTCCCGGAAACTACAAAGAAATCGCTTCTGTAGCAGCGACGGGAACGTGATTGTCACAGCCGTATCGGGAAAATAACGTTCCGCAAAATGTCCATTACGCCTTGCGTTACAGTTTAATGTGGTTGATCACAAAAAAAATCCACAAAAAAGACTTGATGTTTGCGCTCGTTTCCATGCCTTGAAGTATTCGCTAGTATTTAAATAATGAAATCGATCACATGATAATGGCAAAGAAATATAGTTATGGACGTCTTTTCCGGGTGGTTCTTTCCTAAACTGTTCCCACAAAGTTGGACGTCTTTGGAGCCGGTAGCATGACATTTTCTCTTTACTTGAACTAGGAGACCCAAACCTGTTCCAGCATGACAATGCCCCTGCACACAAACCCAGCTCCATAAAGATATGGTTTACATGGATTGGAGTGAAAGATCTCCTGCTATAGAGGTTTGATCTCAACCCTACTGGACATTACTCATCATTATTTAATACTGCAATGTTGTATTTCTTGAATCGGCTGCAATTGGTCGAGGTTGCCCCCTGTCTCACTTCCCCCTTGATCACGTGCGAGCTAGCTCAGCACTTCCTGCAGAGTACGTGCCCATCATCGTTAGGCCCGGCCAGCAAAGCAGCTGCTTCATGACATTAGAAAGCCCATCTGTTACCTGCTCATCACATCAGCACGGCTTCGTTCCTACCCCGGAGTGACGAACGGCTGAGCACTCAACACCCTGCAGCAAATCCGAGGTTTTCCACCATCCCGCAATTCCTTATTATTTGTCCGGATGGGAGTGCACAAGCGTTTTATTTGATCGCACCGAGACGTCATGCCAAACGTTTCGTCTTCGTATCGGCTTCTTGTTTCACAGCCTCATATCACAGAGGCACATTAAAACTGAAAAGGTATGATAATGAACCTGCAAATGGCCCTTCGCCGCACTAAATCAATTCTTTTCTGGCGCTGCGATGGATTCTTTAAGTGGAATTATGTGCGCCTGGTCGCTCGCACTGTTTCACTGTTTTCATCGTGATCGAGCTTCTTCCTGTCACAATGATGAAATAAAAAAAAACAAGCGTGGTGATTCATTCGGCCACGGGTCAATGTGCCGCGAGCCATGTGAAGAGTGTGAGGCTGAAATCGAACGAGTCGGATGGACAGCATCCACTCCTCGCGCCCTGAAATTGATCCTTCCACACATTGTTTTCAGGACAAGATTCCAGAACACGCTGCTTAATTTCTTGTTTTTGGGCTACGCTCATTCATCAGCCACCACGGCTCGTGTAGCTCTGTGTTCTGAGGTTGTGAGGTCTGAATAGGGTTAGATGATCCATTAGTGTCATGTATTGAGCGGGGAGCAGATACAAGTGCACTTATTCCTTTTAATTGAAAGCAGCAACATAGAAGAGCTAATTTAAACTGAAACAAAACAGCAAGTATCAATAAAACATGAGCATGGAAGCTGAAATGCATTAGAAATCACAAGAATGTTGCATATATACAGGTGTATATCCAGGTACTAATCAAGAGTTACATGTGCGATTAGTGACAGGTGGCAGTCATGTGATGGTGCAGTGAATGATGGGAATCATAGTCTACGTCTATATGCCTGACAACTCGAAAGCAGACTAGCTGGATTTCTTTTCTAACAGCAGCCCTGCTTCCAAACTTATAAAAGGAAAAAAACACACCTGTAAATCACACATTTTATAATATCGTTGTTTCTATAGTAAACTATTAAGATTGGCTTCTGTAGTTGCTTAATCTAATCCTACTCATACATTTGGCAGGAAAAAACCCTCAAGAGTTTTTCCACCACAAGAAAGTCTTCATGTCAGGTCAAGTCAAGATATTGTACTCATAAGTCTAGTATTGTGTAGCGACAAGGCAGGTTGGTAACATAAACAATGACCTGAAGGATGTTTTGCAGACATTATGAAATGGAAAAAAATCTGTCATCATGCAGGGAACACAAAACGCTTTATGACATGTTTTCATGAGAAAGTAATTTGGCTTCACATCTTGCTCCATGACTGTGCACTTTGCCGATTATTAGCCTTTAAAAAAAAAAAAACAGACCCTCCAAACATTAGATCTCTTACACCTGGGGTGTCTAATCTTTTCCACAATGGGCCAGTATGGGTGCAGGTTTTCATTCCAACCAATTAAGGGCCACACCTGAAAGTCATTGGAAATAAAAATCATTAGATTTGAACAGGTAGAATTTGGTGTCGACCTGCTTGGTTGGAATGATAATCTGTGGAAATGATTGGACACCCCTGCCTTACATCAAAGGTCTCCAACCATCATTACAAACCAATACCGGGGGCTGTGGAAGGTTCTGGGGAAAAATGTCAGATGAGTTTTAGAGCCACTATCTAAATTTACATACAATGCAACTTGTATAAAACTTGATTTTTCTTTAGTGAAGTAGAAGAGAAAGACAAAAAAATTACAGTGAGAACAGTGGAACAGCTACTGACAGTATTCACAATGGCTCTATGGTGGACATGCCACATATTCTAACGTTGCTAATTCTCACATGTAAAAACAAACGTGGCTTCAGTGATTCACCTTCAGAGGCTGCTCTTGTAATGACTTGTAAGGACCGGAGGCCGGAAAAACTATCGGTATGGATTTCTGCCAGTAGCCAATTTTCCAGCAATCAACTATCGGCTACGATTATTCTGCAAAACTATTGAATCAGTCGACCTCTAATCTCTAATCTCAACTCCCTGGCCCCCGCACATACCCCAGCGCCATGTCCATGAGAAACACACTGGTCCATGTACAAAAAAAATTGCCCTCTGCCTTACACAAGAAGTACTTGTTCACCTATGTAAGTTCACCTCCAGTATGCCTAGTGAATGAAGAACCAGAGGAAAGTTCGTATTTGGATTTTCTACTTTCATAAACCAAATCCTTTATTCGATCGTACATTCTGTATTAAAATGTTCAGTTTAAATCGAAACTGTTCCAGGGCTTATCTATATATAAAACTGGATGCACAAGTATTTGCTTGTGGATATGTAACCAAAAACTTTTTATCATTTCACCCGAAGTGGAACAATCATAAAACTGGAAGTAGAATGCTGCATGCAAAAGGGAAAAATAAATAAAGGCACCTATTTAAATAATACAATTCCTTGTATTATTCTTGTATCATTATACAAACCACAAATGGAAGCAGGTTACTGATCTGAAATTCCAACTCCCAGGATTTTTTAGGCATTTAAACAGTGTCTTATATCAAGTCTGTTGAGATGTAAAGCATCATTACTTTCTTACGACTACTACTTTAATTTCCCTTCTAGTGTGATTTTATATGTTGATCTGATTATACTGGCTATGCCTTTGGTTGAACTCGTAAAAAAATCCCAGACCATTTTCACACCTGTTAGCCCATTTGCTGGGCCTGAGCTATAATGATTCGGATCAGAAGACCTTACAGCGGATAGTGAGGACAGCTGAGAAGATCATCCGGGTCACTCTTCCCTCCACCATGGACATTTACACAACACGTTGCATTGGCAAATCCAGCAGCACTATGGCTGCCCACACACACCCCTCATACACTTCTTCTTCCTGCCATCTGGAAAAATTACCAAAGCATTTGGGCCTACACATTCAGACTGTTTCTTTCCACAAGTCATCCAACTCCTCAATAAAAGTCTAGACTGAGACACACTCAATCTAACACCTTCTTTGGAATTTTTTTTTTAAATCGTCACCAAATGTTTGATATTTCTTATTAGTTCGTTATGTGTTATCTTTTGTTAATTCGTGTTGTTTTCGTTTCCGTGGGTCGTGGAGGAACGTTGTTTTGTTTTATTTGGGATTTAATATCTATGGTTGAAATGACTTGGTTTTAATGAATAGCAGGACAAAATGTACTTATTGAGTCATTTGAGTTATTTGGTACAGGCAAATTCAGACAATTCAGAGTCGAATCACTTTTAAACAAACAGGGTTACTTGGAAACGGGCCAAGGTTACATCACTGAGGCTGCTTTTACACTTGGCATTAATATATCATCTGCTTGATTGGAGCATCAGTCAATTAGAAAATGGCGAGTGTAAACTAAGCAACATCAACTGACTTCTCAATCTGAATAAAGATCTGGATCCGATCTTTCTTTCCCACACATGATTTTAATAAGTCTGCAGAAGTTGACCTGAAGTGGTGGGCTCCATGGCCTGGTATCCTTTATCATTCTTCTGACAGTTCGGTAGAAAGGGGGCAGGGTTTTGGGTGGATGGCATGATGTAGACCTGCGAATGCCAACACAATGGCTGGATTGCGTTTACATTACACTGAGATCCGAACACAATGCGTCCCAGGAAGCACTTTTCCACTTATCTTTTCAATGCGTAAGTGATAACATTTAAAGAGCCAGACAAAAGAGAAAAAAATCACCAGGGTCTTTTTGAAGCGAATTAAATGATGCATATTGTATGTAAAAGCTGCTGCCTTGTCTACCAGATCTGTCCATGTATCCAGGCTTGTTCGTGCTCGGATGGTTATTCAGGTGTTTTTCAGTCCTCTGGGACGCCGGGTGTCAGCTGTCTGGCCGCCCCTGTTTAGGAAAATGATCTTTTTTATGGTGACCAGACAAAATGGCTCGAGGCGAAGTTCTGTCCTGTGAATTCAGGGATATGATTAATTGCTTCCTCACTCTCTAGTTGCTCCCCAACCCATGGGAGGTGAAGGAGCTCCTAGGCTCCATGTCACAAGGTGGATTTGATCTAAAATGTCCTATATATTTTAAATGATATATATTTTTTTTGTGGAATGAAATGAGGCACCGACGCCGTAGCCATTGCTGATTTACCGACTGTTGCTTTCAAATCGGAGCATATTTTTGCAGCCGTTTTAGCTCGCAGAAAAATCGACCGTAGCGCATCATATCGGGACGCTTTTTCAGACAGCAGACCATTCCAGGAACAAATTTAGTATTGCGATAAAAATGCTAAATGTACCAAAGGTCAAAGTAAGCGCCAGGAAAAGGAAAATATCCCAGAACAAAGCAATACGCCTCAGACCACAGAAGATTTCTTCAGCTGTTATGATAATGCATGCAGACAACACATAATTCCATTCAATAGTAATGCTAGCTAAAGCTTTTTTTGTTATATTATTGAGCCAGGAAACTTGTTTTTGTAACCTTCACCGCTAATGCTAGCTCCTTAATATAATCTCTTTCTGAGTCAGCAGTATGTTTCATAACCTTCATTGCTAATTGTAGCAAGCTAACGTAGACAAGTTTCCTGTCAGGTATGTCGTCACAGATCCGAAACTTTAACTAATGCTAGCTACCAAAAATTTGCATTTTGGTATCATGACTATCATGAGTTCATAATCTTTAGTGCTAATCCTAGCTATCAAAACATCCCGGGCGTTATTTCTGTGAGAATTTACAGCCAACAAACTGACCTAAAATATTCTGTTTATCAGGATTCCTGTAACACAGAATTTTTTTCCCTGCTCTCTCTAGCGTGCTAACAGATGCTAATCTGACAGGAAGCCTAAGGAATGTGTTCTATTGCAGTCAGTAATACAGTTTTATTATCTTCACAATTATGCTAGCTAACACATACTTCCTGAAAGATCACTAGCCATATTCCCAAATCTCATAATCCCCCTAGCTAACGCAGTCTAATCTGACAGGAATCCCATTTAAAGTTTTTAGATTTACAAGTCAGCAATATGTCTCCATAACCTTCATTGCTAATCCTAGCAAACTATCCTAGACACAATTCCTGTCATATTTTCAAGCTTCATAAACTAAAATCTCATGTAATAGTTTTAGTTAGATTTCTATACCAATATGTCTCCATAACATTCATTGCTAGTGAGCTAGCCTAGGATTCCTGTCAGGTTTATAATCACAAATCCAAACCTTCCCTAGATAGCTAGCTAAAATAAACCCAACTTTTGGGAATGCTGTAGCTTTTTATCTCATTCTGTGGTCATCAGACAGACCTGCAGAGAAGAGAATAAGCATAGTATGGTGGTAAATCACACACACATATACACACACATTTCCTTTTCTCTGAAGAGATGGAGCTCGGGCCTAGTGAATTAGACATTAGCAGCAATTTGCTATGAACATTTTTTTGTAGGTCGGTACTTTGTTTGCCGGAAAGCCAGACACTTCTGAGTTTTATACCCTGCTGCGATTTAATAAACGGACCTTCAGACAGGAATCCTGTTTTTTTGGGGGTTTTTCTTAATATTTTGGAGTCAGTCATAATCTTCTATAATTGTCACACCTTAACAGGATTTCTGCCAAATTCACCAGTGTGTCTTTTGTCTTTCCATTCTAAGACACAAGAAGAAGATGAAGAACAAGACAAAGAAGAAAAAGACAAAGACAAAGAAGTCGTCAAAGAAGTAAAAGAAGAAGAACAAAAAGAAAAATGAAAAAAGAAGAAGTAGAAGAAGCTGCTCATGTTACTATGAGGAAATTTCTAGCTGCAGCTTTACACTAGAGAAAAAAAATTAAATAAAGGGGGGGGGACCCTGTAATATAGAGAAAAACTACACCACATGAACAATTTAATAATTTAATTTTAAACATGAGACAAGAATTTCCTTCCTTGGGCTGTGATGAAAATAAAATATAATAAAAAAAATGTTCAATGATAATAAAAACAAGAAAAAATAAATAATAATTAAATACGATTGATTTAATTAGATTAAATTACTACTAATCAAATAAAACAAAATTAATAATAAAAAATTTATAATTTAAATAATATATGTAAAATTGTAAAGGCATTTCAGAGACAGGCTGCGTGGCAAATATACTCCCTGATCTACTGGTTACTTTTTCATAGCGCTAATGAATTTTTTATTTGTATTTGCACTTTTGCGTTTGCCTACTTTCCAAAACAATTGAACTGTATCTACCAGCGAGCGTATGTAATAATATTATCTATTATTAATGGGTTTTTTTCCTAAATACATTTCATGTCTACAACCTTTTTTTCCAGTTAAATGTGTACTGGATCAATATTTTAGTAAAATGTCACCTTCTGGGCCTTTAATAAACATTAGAATTTTGTGTCTTTATTTAGTTTCCTTACAGTTTTCTCTTCCGCATCTCCTTAAGCTTAACGCCGCAGTTGCACAGATGCCTCCGTCTAACGACAAGGGTATTCAATTAATGAGTTTATTCCCATCTGTTCTGTTCGTGAAAGAAATTACAAACGCTCGACGAGGATGAAGTCAATTAATAACTCCATCCATCATGCTGCCACTTTTCCTCTGTGCACAGCAGTCCTGAGGTGAAAAACACAGCACATCCCGAAAATAGTTCCTCACTCGCTCGCACACTCGTTGGTCAAAGTCTGTCTACACATGCAAGCAATTAGACATTAAAAAAAAGGTCTGCTACTTAATGCTGGGTGTGTGTTGGTTTTGAGGGCAGGCATAATACATACACTATATATAAAGTTTATACTGTACACCACAAGATTCCTATGCTTTTGAACATCCCATTCCACATTTAGTTTCCATTTACTGTTATAATTCCCAAAGTGTGCTTGTAGAGATTTGTGCTTTCAAATTCATCCCAAAGGTGTTCAATGGGGTTTGTGTTTTATAGCAAGAGATCTCCACACCATCTTCATGGAGCTGGCTTTGTTTACAGCAGAACTGTCATGCTGGAACAGGGTTGGATCTCCTAGTACAAGGGAAAATGTAATGCTACCAAAGCCAAAGATGTCCTATTAAACTGTGTGCCTCCAATTTGGTGGTGACATTTTGAGGAAGAAGTTCACACGGCTGAAAAGTCAGATGTCCTAATACCTTTTGTCTCTATGATATAGGAATAGATGTTATAGATATAGTTAGAGATTTTCATGCCATACTAATATGATGTTAATATCTTGGGAAATTATGTGCAATAATTTTAGTGCAATAATGTATAATAATAATAATAATAATAATAATAATAATAATAATAATAATACTCTTAATAATAATTGTTACATTTGCAATTTGTCAACTGTGCACATTTAATTTCAATTGCATATATTTTAATATGTATATTTACATAAGTAATTATTTTATTTTTTTATTAATCTTTTATTTTTATTAATCTTTCCTTACATTTTATTGTGAGCAACTGCAACCCAACAATTTTCCTATGGGATCATTAAAGTATTCTCCTTCTGATACAGCTCTGATGCTACTTCATTAACACTCGATCCAAAACTCAAGTACAGGATTGCCCTCTGAACTGAAACAAGCTCTTATTCTCTGACTGTGTTACATTCCTTCCTAATGCTGCAATTTAAAAATTTGGGGAATTTTTAGAAACTAAAAAAGGAGAAAAATCAGTTCATAAAAATGAATAAACAATAACTCCTTTAGTTGGTTAAAAATGTACAAATACAACCTTTCGCTAAATTTGTGAATCCGCATCATCGTGTCCTAATCTAATAATTACCTCAGAATGGGTTGCGAAGTATCTGAAGGATGGTATGTTTTTTTTTTTTTTTCTTGGTCCTGGGGTCCTGCAGTACCCTGCACTAATCAGTCTGGAATGTATTTGAGCACTGCAGGCAAGGACATATTGTACTTTACAGTCTGTCTCTGACTCGATTGCAGCAGTAACATCAATAATGTCTCGAGTGGAAGGTAATGAGTGTAGGGCCGGGGCCAGTGGATGGCCGAGGAGTCACTTTAAGACGACTTCAGAGCTGAAATCGGCTTTTTAAGTTTTGTTACATGCTGTAGACGGTAGAATTTGCTCTGTCAGTGATACATGTCGTATTTCCTGCTCTCGTATGTCCTGACATGTTTGGACATCGCTTTAGTCTCGTCACCTTCGTCCATCTAGCGTCTGTTATTTATCCAAGGTTCTCTTGGATTGAGTGCTGAAAAATGATTTCAGCTCCATATTCCCTTAAATCCCCTAAGCTGTATTTATGACATGATAACATGATAGGTGACATGTTCGATTTTCGTTTTTTTAGCACATCAAAATTGTGAAAAAAGCCTGAGACAAACCCTGCTAAAGCACTGCAATAAAAAATGGATGCATATCAGTGGCAAGCCATCAGGGTCAACAAGGGCTCAGCTGGCCTAAACTCTATATGAATAACTGACTTACGTTTTTATATATGTTTGACCATGAACATGTATAAAATTATTCCCAAGTCATGTCATGTAGGCTTTATTGAACATTACTATTAATAATAAACATAAACACAATGTTGTGCAAAAACACCAAGAGCAGCAGTCAATAGGCACAAAACAGCATGTAAACAGTATAATATGATTTAATATAAATATGGGTGGTGGAATGGATTGAAATGAGTAATGAGTGTGTGTTGAGTTCAGGTTGTGCAGATCAGTAGCACACAGTTTGTGTGTGTGTGTGTGTGTTTGTACAATTCAGTTCTGTGTGTTGAGGAACCTGATAGCTTGAGGGAAAAAGCTGTAGTCTGGATGTGAGGCCCGAATGCTTCTAAACCACTTTCCTGATGGTAGGAGAGTGAAGAGTTTGTGTGTGTGGTGTGTGTGTGAGGTTGTCCACAATGCTGTTGGCTTTGCAGATGCAGCCTGTGGTGTAACGTCTGTGATAGAGGGGAAAGAGACTCCGGTGATCTTCGCGGCCGTCCTCATTATCCTCTGTAGGGTCTTGCGATCAGAGACGGTGCAGTTCCCAAACCAGGCAGTGATGCAGCTGCTCGGAATGCTCCCGATGGTCTCACTGTAGAACGTGGTTAGGATGGGGAAGGAGATAGGCTTTCCTCAGATGTCCTCAGCAAGTAGAGGCGTAGCTGAATGATGGAGCTGGTGTTGAGTGACCAGGTGAAGTTCTCCGCCCTCTTGACAATCTCCACGGAGGATCCATCGATGATCAGACAGTGTTTTTTGTTGATTAGGTTCCATTTCTCATTCTGAAGAAATCTGTTTGAAGTTGGCCCCTTTTGTCTAAATTTTTAAAAAAACAAATGGATGTTCTGTATAAGGAAAAAGGTGATTCTTTTACTCATTATCTAGTGAGACAATATAGCACCAGCCTATCATTTACACCCTGCTGTCTCAGTATTGTCCTTCGCATAATAAATTGTAAAAACAAACAGGGTTTAATAATCCCTTTTAGGCTTGTTGCAATCAAGCCAGCTGACCTATTATTAATATTATCACTGGTACATTCTTCTCATGTCCCACATATACCTTTGATTGGTTTATTATTTTTTTTTCATCTGTAATCAATGCTTTTAAAATTCCCCACTCAGTGTAAAAGAGTGTTGAATGGTTTAATAAGATTATTTTTTTAACATGATCAGGGTTTCACCAGGGATAAAGAAGCCACCGGTCTGTTAATTAAACTGTGCTTTTAATTATGTCCCTGAGCTTTTTCCTTCTAAAATATACAGTACTGAAAAATGTATTTTTTTATTTAAATGGGAGTCATTTTTTCATTTCCAGTTGCCGTTTTTTCTTTCTTGAGGGATCACATGTGAATAATGTCCTTTTTATTTCAACTAAGGTTCAATACAGAACATGAACATCTGAACATTGTAACCAGACAATTAGCTCCACTGTGGTTCATGATGTTGACCTCTTACTATCAGTAATTCAATTCAGAAGCTCAGGTCTACTGTACATAATATTGTACTAAATATCCCAAGGGTTAGGTGAGAGTAGATGAGATATAGGAGCTTGGTTATTCATTTATGGAAAGTAGGAGCTGTACATTTTTAATGGTTGCCAATCTGTCAACCTGGATTGTGTGACATATATATAAATATATATATTTATAGACCTACGCATATAAAACGCCTGATATGCATTGTCAGCTGTGAGGCCCTTTGTTAAAAGGTGTGTATCTTTCCAAGTCATGTCCAATCAATAAACTTTTTCACAGGCAGACAATGTGCAGAAACATCTCAGCAATGATCAAGAGAATTTGGTGGCTAAAGTTTTGTTGAAATGGGCCAGAATACTTGAGTGTAAGTGAGTTTATTTCTTTTATTTAAAAATTGACAGACATTTTAAGAATTCTGTTTTCAGTTTGTGGTGTATTGAGTGTCGATTAATCAGAAAAAAAATCTTCGTGGAATTTTTATATTAGGCTGCAACATAACCAAATAAAAAAAGTGTCAGAATAATTTCTGTATGCACTGTATATATATAAACCTATATTTAATTTATATTTTGATGGTGCAAAAGGCCGTGTTTACTACTGTCTAGCGTCTTCTGTCTGTATACATCTGGGTATCCTTTGTTGTGTTTTTTATTTTATGATGCACCAAATGTTTTCAAACGGTAAAAGGTCTAGAATGATGGTGGGCCGGTTCAGCCACTTGTCTCTTCTACTATGAAGTCATGCTCTTATAATAGATGCCTTATGCAGTTTTATTTGTTTTATTGTCATTCAAATATTACATTATTTGCAAATTTGCTGTTTCTATATTCAGTTGTTTCATTTATTTTTATTTTGTTTGCCTGAATTCACCCTTCAAAGCCCATTTGGAGGGAAAAAAAGCCTCTATTTCTAAATGTTCTTAACCGTTTATTTTTTATTTTTTACAGCATTATCATAATTGCCATAAAAAGATTTTTCATATGTGCATTATGCAACCACAACATCCCAATAAAAAAAAGTCATTAAAAACAAATAAATAGAAATATTTTTTTTTATATTATAAACGGGAAACCTCTAATGATCGTCAAGCAAGTTTGTATTTTCTATTTTGACCATTAATTTCTTTTTTTTTCGATTAATTAATTCAAACATTTGATTCAATTCCCAATAGCTGTGATGTTGTCCAGTTACATTTCACTTCTTCTTATCTCATTTTAGATTTTACATAGTACATTAAAGTTCAGTGGATTAAAGTCAATATACAATCTATGTCATTTATCCATAATGCATGCACGAGCATAATGAGATGTCCAAACATCTACATATACAGACTAATCAAGGACTAACACGGCACAGTCAGGTAGCAAAGTAAAAGGACAAGGCAAGAGACAGGGACTGGAAAAACAGAATAGCTTTAGTTTGTATGGAACACTGATGGAAACGGGGGAGACTATGAAATACAGGACTCACCACTAATCACTTATATGCTTTTTATATAGATCTGTGTGCAGTTGCTAATAAACCCCTTACCGGCCACATCGGCATGTCTAACAGTTGACTCGACACTAATTAAAGAAAGTATTGATGATATATGAGATAAATAAATGTTCTCAGACGTTTGTCAGGTTAATTTCCAGCACTAAAATATCAACACAAAATCTATAAATGAAATCCAACCATTGTTATATGTCGTTATTAAAATTCCTCAGTGCATGCTCGGGTTTTAAACAGAGCCGGTTTGATGATTCGATACATCCTATGCCTTTTAGCAACACTTGGGAACTAGGAAAATTTAGATGCTAAAGACCTAACCTAAAAAAGAAAGGGTTTGGACAAAAGTTTGTGGACACCTGACCTTAAGATTGGTATGTTTGAAAAATTTGGTGTCAGGAAATTTGGTGTGCAGCCAGCATTCGGATTCTTCCCACAGGTGCTCAGTAGGGTTGAGGTCAGAGCTCTATTGCAGAAGATCTTCCACTCCAACCCATGTAAAGCATATCTTCATGGATCTTTGTGCACAGGGGTATTATTATGTTGGAACAGGTTTGGGTCTTCTAGTCTAAGTGAAAGGAGGATGTCCTGCTACTGCATCCAAAGACGTCTTATGCAGTTGTGTATCTCAAAATGTATGGTAACAGTTTTGGGAAGAACATATGGCTGGAAAAATCAGACTGTAAAGTACAACATGTGATCTTAGGGATTCAAGCATGTGCTTTCTCTCTAGATATTAAATCAAAAGGTTAAAACCAATAATAATAATGAATAGTGTTGAGTGACAGGTCATTAATTGACAAGTAAACTGTTTACTCTGTATATCAGTTGTGGTTTATTTTTATACTGATGAGAAGTTTGTGAGTTCAAAAATCCAAGCACCATTAAACTGCCACTGCTGGGCCCTTGAGCAAGGCCCTTACCCACCCCTTAATTGCTAAGTCGTATAGATAAAGGGCATCTGCGAAATGCCGTAAATGTAAAAAAATCTTTTGTACCAACACAATAAGCTGAAGTAATAATCTCTTGAAGGCTAGATATGCAAACAAACATACTCGCACACATATGCGCCATCTCTCCCACCAGCCCTTCGTCGCCACTCTGTTTTAAAAGTGCCCACTCTATTGAGTAATAAGAAGAGGCATATAAATAGCATCTTCACATTCACGAGCACAGACAGTGTAATTAGCAGCCTTGACAAAGCTGTCACTGAGCAGCTAGGGGCGGACTGGGTGGTTTTTTTTTGCATTTACAATTTATATTCCATCAAATTAGCTCGACGCAATGTCCTCCATGACTAATCTCAGGAAATTGAGGTGGCGTCGCAGTGCGTGTGTGCTCACGTTTAAATGAGTGCAATCAGATTGTTTGTGTAAGACGGAGCAGGCCAGGACACTCGCTGTTTTTTTGGAGGAAAGGGCAGAACGATGGATCTTTTCTTCCCTGTATAAAAAAAAATACAGTATATATTTAGCTGATTAGCCTATTTTTGTACCATAAGACTCTAAAGTATTAATATATAATTATATGCACTATATGAACAAAACTACTGACTTTTAAAAACATGTTCTTCTTCCCAATATATATATATATATATATATATATATATATATATATATATATATATATATATATATATATATATTTTTTTTTTTTTTTGTATATATACAGTACAGACCAAATGTTTGGACACACCTTCTCATTCAAAGAGTTTTCTTTATTTTCATGACTATGAAAATTGTAGATTCACACTGAAGGCATCAAAACTATGAATTAACACATGTGGAATTATATATGGAATTATATACATAACAAAAAAGTGTGAAACAACTGAAAAATGTCATATTGTAGGTTCTTCAAAGTAGCCACCTTTTGCTTTGATTACTGCTTTGCACACTCTTGGCATTCTCTTGATGAGCTTCAAGAGGTAGTCACCTGAAATGGTCTTCCAACAGTCTTGAAGGAGTTCCCCGAGAGATGCTTGGCACTTGTTGGCCCTTTTGCCTTCACTCTGCGGTCCAGCTCACCCCTAAACCATCTCGATTGGGTTCAGGTCCGGTGACTGTGGAGGCCAGGTCATCTGGCGCAGCACCCCATCACTCTCTCTCTTTGTCAAATAGCCCTTGATGCCTTCAGTGTGAATCTACAATTTTCATAGTCATGAAAATAAAGAAAACTCTTTGAATGAGAAGGTGTGTCCAAACTTTTGGTCTGTACTGTATATATAATATACATTTACAAACATCTCTAATATGTGTAAGTAGATAAAACTCAGCACACTGATGCAAAGGTCATTAATTAAAGCCCAGGTTCTGTTTTATCACATTTTTTTTAGATTAGATCAGATTAATGCAGTTACGTGGTTCTGTATCAGACAGTCGGTTTGTAACATAATCGTAAGTGAAAAACAGAGTGAGAAATCTGTTTCAAATTCACTCTCTATAATACATGTGAAACCAATTGAAGTGAAATTTCCCGATCTCTGCATTTCATTGAATCATGAGCAATCTTTCTACATTCTAATGTGCCCTGAATCTTGATTTTCTTTTTTCTTTTTTTTCGGCCATATTCGGCTTAAATAACGAATGGGCCACTGCTGCATGATAAATCCAAATCTTCATGAATTGGGAGTGTGGCTCGAGCTAAAAGGAAGGGAGGGAGGGAGGGAGGAAGCATGCTGATTTTTTGACTGCTCACTTCCTGTCAGTTGAAAGCATGATGAATGAGCTTGTATCCGCATTTTTCATGAAGGGGCAAAAAAAAAAAAGCATTTTTTTAGTTTTTTAACCTTTTTTCTTCCTTGTAAATGTACACATGTAAAAAAAAAAAGTAGATTTCAGTAGATTTATTATAAGCTTTTGGAAGAGTATAAGTTGTACAAGTGTGTGTGTGCGTGTGTGTGTGTGTGTGTGTGGGGGGCGATTGAAAGTAAACTGTCTGTAGTAAACTGACCTCATGAAAAAGTGAAGGATTTCATTAGAATGCAATGAAAGCACTAACCTTTTCAAATATTTAACACTCATAACATCTCCTACAAATTGACTCATGCAGACTGTTGTGTGTATTTCTTTTTTTTTTTTCCTTTTTTATTAAGGCCGTGGTGTACAGTTCAAAATCGAGAGTAAAAGTGCCTGAATATCCATGATAAATTGTAATCTATGTGCAGGGGAAAAAAGCACATCAATAACTCAATCAGTGAGTTATAGAACACCTTTTATTCGGACTAGACCTCCAAATCGAAATTTCAAAGGCCAAACCAGAAAGATGGATTAAACTCGGGCCTTGAATGTGTCCTCGCTGTCGGTGGCTCTGATCGACCTTGGTGAAGAATTCCACCGAGTGCTAAAAGGCTCGGCTTCCTGCTGTTTTTTTTTTTTTTTTTTTTTGTGCTCGGTATGATGAGGAGCCCACAAAACAACTCAAAAAAGACCTCAATGCACACAGAGCAGTAAATGAGAATTACTCGCTCGGATGCTGAACTCATTTACATCGCTAAAAAAGAAAGTACCTTCAATTAAATTACTTTTATTAATGTTAGAAAAAAAGAAACGACAATGCTTCATATGGAATGTTCTTGATCCTAAAGACTAGATTTAGACCTAAACTCAGTGTACTGAATGTACTGTACAGGATGTACATATGCTTGGGGTTTCGTGCTTTAAATATCCATATCCCAATCGGATTGTGGTGTTTTGCTTCATTTATTTGATCAAATATGTACTCTACTACATTTATGGTGTTTGGTAGACATCCTTATCCAGAGCGACTTATATCTATATCTATAGCTATATAAATCTGAGCAGCTGAGGGTTTAGGACCTTGCTCAAGATCCTAGGAATGGCTGTTTGGTAGGATTTAAACTCACAACCTTCTGATCAGAGGTCCAACATCTTGACCACCGAGCCTCCACTCCCAGTACCATCATGTCTCCAAAAGAAACACCAGGGAATGGCGTTATTTCCAAAATATAAAAAATAACCTAATTGAAACTAGTGAGGATCCACTGAGAGCCTGGCCGGGCCCTTACTAGCTACATTTGTTGCATCCCATGAGATTGAGGTTTGGGATGGACAACTCTGATATAAATTGGTTGCCCTGGGAATCTTTCTGGAATGTTTTTTTGTTGTTCACAAGGTAGGACATTTGTTCAAAAGGTTATAGTCTTTTTTTTAAATAATGTATTTTGTTTAATAAATACATGTAAAACTGGCCTGGATCCAATATGTGAGGTTTCTTCTAGCAGACTTTGGAAGAATTTCCTGTCCTCAGACCTTTTTAGGCAAGAAGTCAGAAGAGAAGACCTCTGTTTTTTAGCCAGAAGAATGGTTATAATAATAGCGAAGGAGGATTTCATCTGGACTGGAATCTACTGATTACACATAGACAAAAATTTGTGGACACCTTAACATAAGATTGTTATGTGCTTTTTGAATTCACATTTAATCCCCATTGAGTGTTATTCCACCAGATTCTGGAGTGTGCTTGTGGAAATTTGTTATCATTCATCTACAAGGGTGTTATTAAAGTCAGTTTTGGATGTAGATGATGCGAGGAGTCCTGGGGTGCAGTCAGTGTTCACATTTATCCCAAATGTAAATCACAAGTAACTGAATCAAATAAGATTGAATTAAATCGAATTAGATGCTCAATGAGTGGAGTTCATATAAGTATTATGGTCAGGTATCTATAAAAGATTTGGCCATATAATGTACAACTTTTGAACAAATATAAATGACCAAGTATGCACTGCAAATAAAGGAGGGGAAAAAAGTTAGCATGAATGAGGTTCGGCTAGTATTCTAAGTAATGCTAAACAAAAGTTTGCACACATACACACACACACACACACACACACACACACACACACACACACACACACACACAGAGCTCGTAAAATATTTGGGATGTTAGACAAACTGTGTATGTTCGATTTATGGGCATTTAGCTAACATGCAAGTAACAATTTAGTACCGTTATATCCTGAGCAGCCTCTGCCCAGATTTAAATGCTCTCTGATGTTAATAGCATGGCCGATTAATGAAGAATGAATGCGAAAATCCTGACTGATTGATGATTTCTGATGTTTCTGAACAATCGGAAACCATAAGTGGCATCCCACTTAGCGATCCGCGCCAAATGAGTTGCAGAAAAAGCCTGTGGAAAAACCCGATTCTCAATAACAACCGTAATGAGTATCATACTTTATCAACAAAACACATTATTACTGTAATTCCAATGTGCATGTCAATATCTTTGTGAGATTTCCACCTTGTTCGTTATTTATGGTGAGTAGAGCAGCATGTGAGAAGCAGAACCTGGTTGCGCAGTGATGAAAGGTCAGAGAGCCCGGTTGGTGCGAGGTGATAAATGGTTTTACAGCAGGTTGACTGGGGAATGAGTGGAATCCCTTTTTTTCAAAAAGCATTTTCGCTCCGCCGCACGGTTGCGGTATGTGTCAGGAACTTCTTCGCTTCTCTTTTTACAGCTTTGTTGTTTAACAGCCGTTTTAAAGCTTGTGTCATTTTTACAGCCTTACAGCCGTGCTCTACTTCAGCGTGCTCTTTATGTCTACTATCTCAGGTTTCTTTTGGGAATTATTTTGGAAACCTTCTATTTTTTTCAGAATTTCTTAGAGACCTGCCGCTGCGAATACGGCTAGCGACCGGATATGACGTCACGCCCCAATGGCGAAACATAAAACCGGTTCGCAACGCAACTTTCCTTTAAAGCTATATTATATTAAATAGGATGGTTTATAGGGCTATAATAAGTGCTTCTGAATATGGGAACCCGCCAAAATGGCATCCGCGTGCATACGAACAGATGTCTTTGGAATGAAAAGTGTAGTGTGACCACCACCTTTATGGTCTAAGGTTCAATCTCAAGCTTGGGTGGACTGGCCAATTTGCCACTAGGTGTGAATGAGTGTGAATTTGTGAGGTCCTGCAACCGACCGCTGGCCTGTCCATCGTTCATTCCAAGCTTGCAGCTGATGTTTCTTTGGATCCTTTTTTGAATCCTCATCAGGTTTTGAAAAGGATGAAGTAAATAATAAACATGAATTGATGAATGAATCATTTCTGACTATTTTTAAACTACAAGGAAATCACAAGAAGCTCATATATACTCTATATGGACTAAAGATACTTATGTGCTTTTTAAAAAATCTCCACTCTTCTGGGAAGATGTTGCACTAGATTTTGGAGTGGGCTTGTGGAGATTTGTGCTCATTCAACGGTCAGATACTGATGTAGGTGAGGTGAGGCGCCATGGCTTGCTCATCAGGGATAAATGCGCACCATTCACCTTGACTGTTGATTTCTGTAAAGCTGCTTTGAGACAAAGTCTGTTGTGAAAAAAGCACTATGGAAATAAACTTGACTTGACTTGATTTGACTTGACTTGACTTGACTTGAGGTGAGGAGGTCTGGGGTGTACTCAGTGTTCACATTCATCCCAAAGGTGTTTAATCGGGTTTAAGCTCTACAGCAGGTCAGATCTTTGACTCCAACCAATGTAGAGCATATCTTCAAAGAGCTGGCTTTGTGCACATTAGCGTGCTGGAACAGGTTTGGGGTCTCTAAGTTCAGTTATAGGGAAAATGTCATGCTCTCACGTCCATAGACATCCTATACAATCGTGTACCACCAACAATGTGGTCAAAGTTTGGAGAAGAACCATATGTGGTTCTAAAAAACAGGTGTCCCAATACTTTTGTACAGTATAATCCAATGCACATTAAGTATTATTATTATTATTATTATTATTACTATTACTATTATTATTATTGCATTTTCACTAATAATGGACATTGTCTCAAAGCAGCTTTACAGACATGAAGCCTATAACTTTCTTCCTCATAATTGTAAGTTTATTCCTAATACCTGAGCCAGTGGTGACTATGGCAAAGAAAAACTCCCTGTGCTGCCATGAGAACGAAATCTTGAGAGGAACCAGACTCGAAAAGGAAACTCATCCTCATCCTTAACACCCAATTTCCATTCATTACAGTTTCATTATTGTTGAGGTGCTTTTCAGGGAAATTCATTCACAAAATTCTTGGGTTGCTCAGATGTATGGAAAAGTATGGAATATTTTTTACTATGAGATTTTGTGCATCAGATTATTATTATTATTATTATCATTAAATACAAATAGAGGGCAAATAAATGGCATAAATATAGTAAAATCTGCAAAAAATGTAAATAAATAATATTTTTATAAATAATGTATTTGGGCAATTTGGTTTTAAACCAAACCATCATGTAACGTTTAATATCAGTTATCAGTCATTTGTACTCAAAATAGCTGACGGTTATAATGAAGGTCATTTTGGATTTATTTGAGTGCCACCTGATTGTCCTCCTTGGTTCGAAGACATTGCTAAAAACACACGTTATCTGCTTTCAAAACCCGAAGTCCGTTCTATTCTAAGAATAAGACCAGCATCACACGGATCGAAACTGAAAATTGCCTGCATGACTTTTATTACTCTGGCCTTTTGAGTAAGGTGAGCGAGCGCATGCCGATATTGCTTGAGTTGCTTTCAGATTTGACATTGGAAGCCTCTCCCGTTTTCATCCCTATACTTCAGAGCAGCCTCGGTCATCCTTGGATATATGAGAAGAACACCAAATAGCTGTTTTTTTGTTCCTTTTCTCTTCTTTTCTTCTCTTTTCTAGGGTCCTTTTATAGAAATTACCCCCATATATTGCATCCGTCTTGACGGCCCGACATACAGAATTATTCGAGTCATATCTGAGCCGGTCTTCGAGAAATTTCATTTTCTTTTCACAAAATTGAGGAGGAAAGTCGGCTCGAGTAATGTGATATATTTTTCACAAAAAAAAAAGAAATGTGAAAAAACCTCCACTGTACAGATCTATTTTCGAAGTCTTACTCATAAAAGCCTGGGCTTGGAAGATCTTTTTTTTTTTTTTACTGTTTCCAAGCTGTATGGAAAGAATATTTTCTAAATCTATATTTAACATTTATTTAACATGTATTCTTTAATGATCATATTTGATATAGATAGATAGATAGATAGATAGATAGATAGATAGATAGATAGATAGATAGATAGATAGATAGATAGATAGATAGAATATATCTTTGAATTATATTGGAGCATTTCGTTAGAGTTAAAGCCTGACAGGTGATGGACATCATGCAGTTCAAATAAACCCGAGCCTAAATCTCAGATCTCTACAGAATCTCGTTCCTTCATTCCTTGAGCTCAGAGGGGCATCTGCTCTCTCTCGGCTCGCAGTGCTCCATCTAGTCCTCGACTTCCTCCATAATGCATGCTTTCTCAGCCTTTTTAGAAAAGCCCTGTGTCTCACTATCCAAATAATTTTTGCTCTTTCTCTCTCATGATTTTGAATTATATGTGTGTGGATTCACGCGTGTCCATATGCACATGAGAGCACCAAAGTGAGAGAAGACGTGAAAGACAAGTGTGAAAGGACGATCCAAAAGGGGCGGGATGTGCCAGTGAGCAACATGGTATCAAGGGACGATGTCAAAAGCTGAAGCAGAGATGTAGCAAACGTGTAGCGGTACATTTCCCCCCACGGTTACGCTTCAGTGTGTTAGCTTTCCAGCAGCATGCCAAGCCGGTGGAAAGGTTCAGACACTGGTGTCGAATCGCATTTCTCCAAGCAACAAGCACTCGTAAGCTTTGATGAAGATATAAAGTCTCTCACCTGCGCTATCCGGTACATGTCAAGGCCTTAAAATCACTCTTCACACATATCAGAGTATTTATTAAGGGTGTAACAGTACACAAAATTCACAGTTGGGTACGTAGTTAAGGCAAATTTCAGTTCACTTAGGTGGAAAAAATGCAAAACATAAAATTGCTTTTCATTTTTTATTAACATCAGTTATTCTTATTAAAAACAGTGAACATCAACCGTTTACATTTTTTTAAAACTATTTTAAATCAAATGCCTGCTTGGATTAAATAAAAAATAACATGTCAAAATAAAATCAAATAAATCAAATTAATACTATAAATTTTTTATTGTATTAAATTATTTGAGTAATCTATAAATTTAGCACAAACTAAAGTGAATAAATTAACTTTAATAGATTTATATATATATTTAATATAATGTAGTTGTGTATATAAGTGTGTGTATGTTTTATATTTAATTTTCTAAAGATATGTTCTGGTTGGCTGTTCAACTTAATTCAGCATACCTTAACAAATGTATTCATAAGAAATAAAAAAAATTATTCATGCAATTTATTTAATCATGAATTACTATCATTCATTCACTCGGCCGATATGCAAAATTGTCAGAAATTTCACCTTTTAAGATAAATTCTTAAAGCTGTACATAAAACGCAAGAGAATCAATATCTCTAAACTGTCGTAAAAACGTTGGCAATGATGGGAAGTGGCGGGGATTTCACGCATGCCCGGTACAAATCGTGTTTCTGGTATGGATCGTCTCTAGGTTACGGACATAACCCTAGTTCCCCGAGGGAACGACACTGTGCTCAAAGTGAGACGAAGAAACCAAACAAACTTGCGGTCTGAGGGTTAACATTTTCGTCAGGGATGTAAACTTTGTCCCACATGTAAAACAACGATTGAATTTGGCACACGTGTGCACCGTATTGAAAGTCTTGTACCAAAACGGTTGGGTACAAATATGTGTAATGTTACACCCCTAATATTCAATCATTAATGTATTAAAATAATTAATACATTCATTAATAATTCATTTGTTTTGATTTTAGCCTGATCAGACTGCACATGCACAATCCCAGAGACTGGTTTTACTTTTGAACCATCTAGCACCCTGATATTTTGTAACCTTAGCACATCCCCTTGTCAAATAGCATTTCCTGATATTGAACGTCACTGTAACACCAGGCCAAGCCAGCCAGTAAAGGTCACTGTCCCTCAGAGCTGTAACTCGACCTCTGCCAATCATTTCGTGTTTCATTTCCACACATTTCTCAACACATAAAACACCTCGAGCAGTTCTCTCATGGTGAAGTTTTACCAAACAATGCGGCCGTGTAATCGTCCATGAGCTGTTTGACCCCTCTTGCCTGATCCCTTGTTTGTTCTTCGAGATTGTCCTTTCGCCTGAATAAACCATGAGTTCACTGCGTCTGCTTGGATTTTGGATTAAAGTGACGCTTGTATTACCACCGAGCTGTGATTTTGTCCGACGTCCAAGTTTTGCCGCAATTCTTTTTATGGACAGGGTGAAAAGGGAGCCTTTATTTTCCCATTACACTGGGATACTCGTAAAGACGGGGTCAGCCATGATACAGCGGACATTAAGGGGCTTGTTCAAAAGCTCAACAGTGGAGCTTTTTGATGCTTTGGCTTGAACCTCTGACCTTCTGAATAGAAACCCAGAGCCTTTGAGCACTGATCCATCGTATCAGTACATATGGAAGAAGTGGCGCTTTTTGAGCATCTCGATTCAGACTTAGATCCTCTTTGCCATCAATAATAAGCTCCAATCTTCTTTTTTGATGGATTTTGTACTAGATCGTGGGTGTGTGGATTTGTCCTCATCTCTAGAAGCATCAATAAACTCAGCTTCTGAGGTTGAGGAGGTGTAGAGGTCTGAGGTTCAGGCAACCAAAAAGCATTCATAGAGTTCTGCTCAGGACACTTGAGTTCATCCAGTCCAACCATAGAAAAAATGCATGTCTTTATGGACCTCACTTTGTATACACACACAGATACAGTAGAAAGTGCCAAACACAAACACTTTATTTCCAAAATTCCAACTTTCCAAAATTTCCAAAAACGTCTCAGACGACCAAATCGTGCCTATAATTGAGAAATTAGTGGTAAATTCTGTTCTGTTTAAACTAAAATTATACTGGGACACCTGAATTTTCCAGCCATGTTTGGTTCTTTTGCAAACTGGTGTCCACAAAGTTGGAAGCACAAACAATTTTCTCTTTACTTGAACTAGGAGGCCTTGTGCACAAAGCCTTTCTCATGAAGCTCCATGAAGCTCCATGAAGCTTTACATGGGTTGGAGAGGAAGATCTGGAGTGGCTTGCTAGCCTTTGGGATAAACTAAAATGCTAAAATGCTCACCCTACATTAGTACATGTTCCCTTCATTATCCTTGTGGCTGATTGAGCACAAAAACACTTCAAAATCTAGTGGAACATCTTCCACAGAAGATTGGGAGATTGTTATGGACTAATGTGGAATGGGATGTTCAAAAAGTACATGTCAATTTTATGGTCAGATGTCCATGTAAAAGTAAATAACAAATTAAAACAAAACAAAACAAATTAAAAAATCCACACCCTGAAAATGTGAACAAAATGAGGAAAATCATGTGACATGACACGATGGACCAGTGTTTTTTGGAAAACATAGTCCATTTTCAAAATGTTCTATGAACAAATGTTTTTAAGCCAAATAGTTAAATTCATTCTAGTTATGAAATATGATGGGATCTAGACACTTGTCAGATGTTAGTTTAATCAAATATGCTTCTAAATTTCATTTAAGTGTTAGGAAGACCTCCTGTAAACACTCCAGTAATATTGAGTAAAAAAACCTGGACACACAAAAATATTTGAACACTTTCAGCACTTAAAGTAGACACAGTTTCAGCCAATCTCATGTTAATCTTGAGTACCTATAGAGTAGTATCGCATCTTTCTTATCTCCGAAAATTTTTTAGTTTTATCAGAATTATAAAAGAAAGATACAGCTTTTACGCTTCTCTCTAAAAACAGCCGAGCTTGAGGAGGCGTGCCATGGGCGGAGCTAAAGGAATAACGGGAACAAACACACACATTTGCGAAACTCCCAAAACTCACTTTTTTGGAGACATTCTGCTCAAGCAAGAATGCTGATGGCTTCCGGTACCCAAAGAAAGCATGGTGACGGGTGCGCTCTTGGTCTGGTCGTCTAACGGGAGAGGTGCCCATACAAGGAATTCCATCCAGCCATACTCTTACTATACCATACTCATACTAAAATAAGAAGTGTATTTGGCACATGAATATATATATATATATATATATATATATATATATATATATATATATATACTGCCCCCTGTGGGTTAAAGAAGTGCACCATGTGTGCATGTGACCTCTCCACATCTGGGTCGCTTACAGTGAGAAACCCTTTGTGTATTCTTAGCGTGTGTAAGATAATAAAATACGACGCGCTACACTACCTGGAACGGCGAGAGCATACATAGCATCCTGTCGTTAATAAAACATTGTTTAGTTCCGCTCCTGCGCCGATTGTTTAATGAGCTTGTGTGCCACTTATTGTGTGTACCCACCTCACATTTTTGAACCTTCGATGCTTGATATATATTCTTTTTTTTTTTCGGTCGCCTCATTAAAATGAACTTCATTAAACGCGGGATGCATTGACAGGCTGCGAGACGAGGTTGGCAACAATTAATTGGACATCACCGGCGAGTCTGCCGACCGGACTGAATTATATTGGTTGTTTAGCAGGGCGGTGTTTAATTATGCATTTGTTAACAGCTCACTTGTTTTCTCACCCGTGTGTAAATTCGTCCACTCTGGCTCCGACTCAGAACTCTGTATTTTAATATCGAGGCATTCGGTGGGAACATGGAAAGAAAACAACAGAGGAGAAAAAAACAAAAGATGACATAAAAAAATCCCCTAGTTGCAATAGGTTTCCTGGAGGTGTCATAACGGAATCGCGGAGCTCTGCTACGGGTGAGAACACACTCCACGGAGCGGTCTAGTCTGCACCGAAAGCAACAGACAGTCAAATTTGCTCTAGGGTTATAAACACCAGCCAGGTGTCATGAGCTGTATGCAAAAAGAAAAAAGAATATTTAAAATGTGAGCCAAACTTCCTGGAAAAGGAGGCTTTTTGCGTATGTTTTCATCTCAGCCGGTTCCCCCGTCATAATTCGTGCATTTCTGAGATGCTTTTCTGCTCAACACGGGTCCGCAGAGTGGTTTAGTTTAGCTTTTATAGCCTTCTGTCACCTCTTAAACCTTTTTTTAAGCCCCACCTGTCCTCCATCAACCAAAAATACCAAGGAAATACTTATTAACAGACAAATTTTTTAAAATATCAAGTTCTAAATTCAATCGAAATAGTGTCAAGATAAACCAGAATAACGATGAACAAGTCAAAAAGGAAAAGAACACCGTTTCCGATCTTGCTTTATAGTATAGTATAGTAAACTGTTATTTTCACACAGAGGTTCCACTTTTTCCTTGCTAACTGATGTTTTAATTGACTTGCATTAATGAGGTAATTGTTTGTTTGTAAATCCTGCATTTTATTGCGCCACACCTGTCATATCTTTATTCCCCACAAAAGGGGCGTGGCCCACACTTTGAGAACCGTTGCTGTACATGTATCTTCATACTGCTATGCGATTGGCTGCATGGCCCGATTCCTTTACAAAGATTTGGCGTGTTTGACATTTATATTGATAAACGTTCTTCTCCAGCCTCTTTTTCCAGTGTGCTTAACGTGCCTTACATGACCATGTTTTATAATTGATTAAAATGTCTTTACCACGGCTTGCTCAAACAGCTCACGTAGTTCCTGCTCCGAAACTTCTGAAATTTCTGACATCAGCTCCGAGGCCTTCAAACTCCATTTCCTAAAATTATACAAAAGCTCATTACTTGCCACCACTGCCAAACCTCTCCAAGAAGCTCTCCTCTTCTTAAACCATAGATTTCAATTAGTATGTATTTAGAATTCACCCAATGGCAAAATGTACAAGAAAAATGGAGAAGGGAAAAAAATATATCAGTCCTTGTAGACCACCATTAATAAATATGCTGAAAACAAATAAACAACACAAAGATTGAACACCAAGCCTAAAAACAACCCCTTCCCAAGGAAGATGACAAAAAAATGGCACAAGGAGACGCTTAGAGTCGTCTGGCGTTCTTCTATAACCACCCAAAAAAGCAATCGTAAAAAAAAAAAAAAAAAAAAGAAAAACAGAATTGCAATCTTCCAGAGCAGATGAGAAGAGATTGTCTGTTTAATAGGAGCTGTGGTGAGGCAATTATCTATGATCCAGCATGGTAACCAGGACACTGGGACGGCCCGGTTGAGATGGGCACACGGGGGAAAAGCAGCCTTGTGATGAAAGTGGTGTTGAAAAAAAAAGAGAAAAAAGAGCGTGAAAGTGGCACACGGAGAAAATCCCATGTGCCGCCCAGTGCTCCCGCTGTTCCTGTGACTAATCAGTGTATTAGTGATTGAGCTCTAGGCACAGAAATTCCTTGTGTCATCGCGCACAAGATGGATGCCGCACATGCAAATGGCATGCCACATGCCATGGCAACGGCGTTACTCCAGAACAGAAATTGGATGTCTGGTTTGATAATTGGTGTTAGATTTTTACTATTAGTTATGATTATTAGCCAAAAAAGCTACAATAAGAAAAAATAAGGTTAATATCTTATAAGCCTGGGTTTCCTCCTGGTTCTCCAGTTTCCTCCGATTACAAAATAATACAATGTCTAGTCTGCTAAATACTGTATGTATTTTTCAGTAGTGAATATAATGGACAAACCATCATGTGCATGTGTATGAAATGTACGAATATGAGATATTCTACACCATCTGCGCAATCTTTTCAAGTTTGTTTCTTTCATACTGAAAAAAAAAAAAAACTAACTCGGGCACTTCTTTGCCAAACTTTGCTCATGGCAACCCGGAGACTGCAGGAGACTGTACATTAAATGGGCTTTTAGCAAAATGGCTTGCTTCTGAGTCTTTTCTTCCATCAATGGTGACAAAGAAAATTACAGCTCAGTGTCTGCTTTTCGTCAAAAAAAAAAAAAACACCCTGAATGGCAAAGCCATGCATTACATGTCACTTTGCACTTTCTGATGGCATTAACAGCTAGCGTACACCTCAGGCTAGCGTACTCCTCAGGCTAGTGTACTCCCAGGCTAGCGTACTCCTCAGTGCAGAGGTGGGTGAGGTAATTCTAGCTTCATGTTCATCAGAAGAAGTATATACACACACACACACACACACACACACACACACACACATATGTATGTCCTATCTATAAGAAATAATCTTCTAATTATCATATATTTGAGTTTTTAGCATGAAATAGAATTTATTCTAACGTCAAAAATCGAGGCAAAACCAGATTCATCTGCAATGAGTTGGTTTTCTTGTGTTTGATTTGACACAAGGATTTTATTTACTTGTGCAGGCAGGAAGCTTGTCTCACCTGTGTTTATAAATAAGTCTGTAATTAAATCTGACCTTTTCAAATCCTAGCAGGAGTCTAAACCCAGTTATTACCAGAGTAGACAAATGCTGGTGAGGGTTACAAAGCGACTCTGCTTTCTACACAAGTTTGGCCTTTAGAAAACTTCAGAGTGCGCTTTCATGACTGGCTTTATTTATTTAAAAAAAAAGAAGTTTGCTGAAATGTATTTGCCCCCCTCACCCCCACCCCACTATCCCTGTTGTTTACTTGCTTCCATGGATCTTGTATAGCTAGCTGAATTCCATTCTTTCTAGCCCACGATCAGTGCTTTTCATGTAAATGAGATGTAGATGAGGGTAAATCGAGGCGTGTCGTATGGAATTAAGAGATTCGTGAGTGGGAGTTTTAACGCTCAAACCACAGCTCGTTTTCATGCCATTAAAGGGTTTCACGAATCAATTGCAAATTTGAATCAAATGAGATTGACTCGTGAATCAAATCAGTATATATAATATCTATATAATATATACATATGCTTCTAGGAGAGAAACTAAAATTAAGAAAATGGACTACTAGGCATAATCCATGGCTTGCAAACCGTATCTGTAGCAAACTGCACAAGCTCAAATATATTTGTGTAAAATGAATAGCTGTTCCACAATCAAAATATATTTGATTTATGTTGCAAGGACAATTTCAAGACAGACTTTTCAGGAAAAACTGGAGGAAAGGTCGGCCCAAACAGCTCAAAACTGTTGTTAAGCTTTTCCATGAATATAATGCATGGAAAAGCAAACTGGAATCGTATTTACTTACAAAATCTATTTCATATAAAACAAAAAAAGCACATAAGCGAAGCAATAATCAGAGCTAAAGCCTAGAAGGCAAGAACTTGATTCTAAAATAGTCCTGAACATATAATTCAGAGAATATTCAATTATTTAGTCTTTTATCTTTTATTCCACGGGGTCATCAATTTGATCTCACCTGAGGCCAGGTCACCTTGCACACTTTAACACACACACACACACACACACACACACACACACACACACACACACACACTTTTCGAACACTCTTATCCAGTTGCCCACTGCACACACATGCTAACCCTGTTAATCCTCATGGTGGGAGATAAAAATGGATTTATACATATTTCACTCGATTTTGCAGTGCGCTTGTGGAGATTTATGTTCATTAAACCAGAATATCATGTTAGTGAAGTCAGGTACTGATATAGGGAAGGTGAGGAGGCCTGGATGCCTTTCCAGTTAATCCCAACCGTGTTCAATGGGTTTGGAGCTCTATAGCAGGAGATCTTCCACCCCAACCCATGGAAAGCAGATTTTCATGGTCATGGTGGAGCAGGTTTGGATCTCCTCGTTCAAGTGATGGGAATATTTCATCCTGCAGCATCCAAAGACATCGTATACAATTGTGTGCCTCCAACTTTGTGGTAGCAGAAGTTGCGCAGAAGAAACGCATATGGCTGGAAACGTCAGGTTAATAATATGGTTAAGGCAAGACGATTAAGTCAAAATAAAGATATTAAAATGTTTAGTTCAAACTCAGTGTCTCAGATTTTCAGGTAAAAATTCAAATTGTATCTTTTTACTATGTAAGGAAATTAATTTTTGGAAGGAGTCTCCAGTGTCAATGATTTCTAACACTTCGAGTTAAGTCTCAACTACAAAAAAGTTTTCTCCGTTTGTAGTTGCTCTTGAAAATGAATTCGGCTTTGGAATGCTAGCTGTAACAACAACCACGCTATCAATGTCCATTACCCTATAACAGCACAACCCCCGGAGCGGTTTCATCTTTAATTATCGAGGAGGCCCCTGATCAGCGGTTGGTCTCATTCTGTATATAGCGAAGCCTCATTTTAAAGAGATCATTTTCAAATGATGAGCGAATAGCTCTTTGAAGACTCTGAACATTAAAATGATATTAACATTATAATGCTTCTGGGGCTCTGGTGCGATGCCTCCAGAGCTTGGCGTTCCCGCACCGAAGGATCAGCCGGCCATGAAATGAACAGGTACGCAAACTCGGCTCTGTGTTTCGGTGTAGCTGAATCTCAAGAGCGCAAAAACGTATAAAGTGAGTTTTTTAAATATTTCTAGCGGCAGGTCGCACTGCTTTGGCAACATGTCATGGTACAAGAGCTGTGAATGACAGGCAGCGGCAAATTACCACGCGTGGGATGTCTCTTGTTGTTGCATATGCGTAATTACTTTTTGAAGCAGGCCTCAAAAAAAAACAAAAAAAAAAACAGTGCAATAAAAATTCAATTACAGCGGTGTAATTAATCTGGCTCAAAATCATGCAGCTGCTAAGTGATGTGTGATGGAACCATGTGCATGTGGTGGAACATAAATCTGTAGACTGACCCAGTTAATCAACCTGTATATTATCTTCTTCCAAAAGGAGCTTCGGATTGAAGCCGATCACTGGATTTAGGAAATAATGACTAGTAAGTGGAAAAATAACTTACTCTAAATCACTGTATACATATTGAACAAAATAGCAAGTCTATATAATGAGATCATAACGTAATCTGCCCATGTCCAGAGCGACGTACAAAAGTGCTTTGAGTCTTTAGCAATGAATAAATCTACATTGGTACGCTAGTTGACAAACTTAAGATAAATCAGCCTACAACTCTGTTGAGTTTTCTTCTTATTATTTATTTTATTTTTTTAAACGCAAACTTGGAAAGTGTTAGTTTAAGTGGTTCAGGAAAAGGAAGGTCTTCAGCGGTCGCTTGAACATACGGTCAACGGTCTTCAATGGTCGCTTGACTCCACTGTTCGGACATCTTTGGGAAGTTCATTCCACCACCCCGGTGCCAGAACAAAGAAGATCCTTGATGTATACTAACCTCTTACCCTGAGAGAAGATGGTACCAGTCGAGCAGTGCTGGAGGATCTCAGACAGCGTGGTGCAGTGCGAGGAGTGTTGAAGTCTCTGAGGTAAGATGGTGCTGGTTCATTTTTGGCCTTCTAGGGAAGCATCAGTGTTTTGAATCTGATATGTGCAGCTACTGGAAGCCAGTGAAGGGAGCACAGCAGTGGGGTGGTGTGGGAGAACTTGGGCAGATTGTTTGATTTGACACAAATCGTGCAGCTGCGTTTTGGATCATTTGCAGTGAACGAATAGTGTTCAGAGGTCGACCTGCCAGAAGAGAATTGCAGTAGTCCAGTTTTGACTGAACAAGCACCTGGGCCGCCTTAATTAAGTATTACAGTATGTTAATAATGGCCAGTAAATCAAAATAAAGACTAGTAGGTCAAAATATCAAGTTAATAATTCAAAATAATGATTATTAAGTCAAACCTTACCTGTTAGAAAGTTAAATTAATGACTAGCAATTAAAATTAATGAATATTGGGTCAAAATAAGGGCTAGTAAGTCAAATGTAACTACTTTGTAAGTTTCAATAATTACTAACAAGTCATAGGTAACTGCTTACTAGGTTAAAATAATGACTGGTAAGTCAAAACTAACAACTTTGTAAGTCATTATTATGACTAGTAGGTATGCATATCAACTTAGTATGTCTAAATAATGCCCAGTAACTACTCGTAAGTCAGATGTAATTAGTTAAAATAATGACTAGTAAGTTAGAACTTAGAACGCCTAAATAATGGCTGGTAACTACTGCATAAGTCTAAACATTCACTAGCAAAGTATAAGAAATTACTTACTTAGTCAAATATAACTACTTTACTAATTAATGACTAGTAAGTCAAAATGATTATTAGTAAATCAAAGTAATTACTAAAAGTAAAAAGTATCTATTTAGTAAGTCAGAATAATGACTATAATGAGTTATAATAAAAGTCAAAAGTAACTACTTTGTAAGTTTAAACAATTACTAGTAAGTACTAGTAGTAAAGTTGAAATAATTTATAAGTGGAAATGGTTACTAGTAAGTCAAGGTCATTGACTAGTAGGTCAAAAATAACTATTCAGTAAGTCAGAATTATGACTAATAAATAAAATATCAACTTAGTAAATTGAAATAGACTGTTAACAACTATATAACTATATAATATGAGTGTATCTGACTATATAATCCTATAACCGTAATTGTTTCTGAGAGTCAGGTGGTGAAGATTGCCATAAAATGGCCATCTTAAGAGTAATGAGTCTCTCCTGATATGAGCTGATGATTCACACATGCATAACCATATTGCACCGGCTTCAGTCCCATATGGCTGATTACAAACAAAATGACATTAGTGGCAGAGATATGTGTAGTGAGCCTAATCTGTTCTTCTGATATATTGATCTGTAGATTTGAGTAAGGAGCTATATGGAAATCCATAACAGATGGACTACAATGAATTGTGATGATAAAACACCCTGGAAATCTTAACTTTGGAAAATCTAAGTTAAACAATACTGCGTCATGTACAAACAGATAGAAGCACTAAAAATATCAGTGGAATTAATCAGCATTCCTTCAGAACAAAGCCATTGCTTTCAATATACATTGAGGTGTGGGCTAGTTTGGGGGAATTGAGAACTCAAGACTGGACCAAAGTCATCAGAAAATCTTCTAGAGCAGGCAAGTTTCATGTATGACTAATCTGGAGACGTTTGAATTCCTTTGCAACCAGGCAAGATTCTTTAATCTCCAGGAACTACTCAAGAATCAGGAGACATTTGTTTGACTTCCTTCTGGACAGGTTAAGTCAGAATTCCTTTGGAAGACGGTATGAATTGTCAAAAGCCCTTAAGGACCTGAATCTGAGTCAAGATTGCCTTAAAACACCTTCAGGACTGAGCCAGAGTAATCAAAACTTCCACTGAAGGAGACAGGACTCATCAAAACCATTTTTGCATTAGGTAGGATTGATTTGCATTCCTTCAGGACTAGATGGAATCTGTCAGAATTCCTTGGGTACAATGAGAAACTAGTCAGAATTTTATCTCAAATAGACCAGATTGCTCAGAATTCTTACAGGATTAAGACAGTATTTCTCCTGAAGCAGGCATGGTTTGGATTGAATTACTGGATCAGCTTGGTCAAAATCATTTTAAGAACAAACTTTTGGTGAAAAAATGTGTTTTGAATCTGGGCTAAATCGGATGGAGCTCCTCTAGGGACAAATTATAATTCATTTTGGAAGCAAACAGCATTTGTCAAAATTTCTTAAAGACTGGACCAGATCAGTCAGAATTCCTTCAGGGGCAAGTGGGATCAGTCAGGCTTTCTTTGCAAGTTCTGTTTCACTTTTGAATCTTTCAGCACATATGGTGTAAAGAATGCGCAGTCGTACAATTTGGACAAACAGCCAGCATTTGTTTTTATGATTTTCTAAGAATCCTATTTTTTGAAACCAGTAAAACCATGCAAAACATGTTACTAGGAATTATAGCAATTTACCCCCAGACCAGAAATTGGCCCAACTTGATGATCCTTGATGGTTATAGGTTTTGCAGAAAAAATATATAGAACCTCATGGCTTATCTGTGCACTGATTTTCCAGAAAATATTACCAGCATGTAGGTAAATTGGTAAGGTCGACTGCCCCACACCTCCTGAAGCATCAAGCATTTATCCAAGTATAATGAGTTTGTGATGGTTCGCTAGCTTTCTGCCCCCTCACCCCACAAACGGGGGCGTAATTCCCACATTATAAGCAGCTGCACAATGGATTTATGTCCTTCCTTACAAGACGAAGGGCACATTAAATTTCCACCAGGAAGTCGGCGTGATTAATCAGTGTTTAAAACGCAATTTTGCTCCGCCCGTGTTGTTACAGATGCGTAATCACCAAACTCCGAAACCCCTAAATGTTAAATATAAGATGCCACTGGTTTCCCTATCGCCCTGATTTACGATCGCGCAAAACACCTCGCCATGATTTTATAGATTTAGCGGATTACCTAGCAGCCCACATTAGTAAGTATTGAGGAATTATTGGCCTCGTGAAATTGGAGAAAGCGGCGGGAAGATGACGTGCGATCCACTTTTAATAACTTCGGCATCTCTGAGCCTATATATATATATATATACATTTCAAATCATTTTATATATATATAATTTTGTTTTTTTGTTTTTTTTTTTCTTGTAAAAAAAAACCACTAGCTCCTGCTGTGGTGCTTAATTGTTTTGATGTGGGGTTCCTCTGAGAACCGCTCTGCCTCATTAAACTGTTAATTGCTTTAGGTTTTTTTTTCTCTCTCTGCACTCTTTTAAAATCAAACCACAGTAGGGAAGAGCAAAAGATGTTTTTTTTCTTCTCCTGTCCCTCGATTATAGAAAACATCTAGCAATAACAAAAAAAAGGCAAATTAATGAGAAATACTGTATCGTTCCCACTATTATCGGCGTTATTCTTATTTCACCGCCTAGCGCTGGCTGCATGATGAATGTGATCTTATTTCTTCTCTCTCAATCCCTCTCTTTCTCCTCTCGAGGTCATCCTTCTACAGCCGCTGGATGATGCTAAATTGGCGACGGCAGCCCGGTCTCCTCGCATCACAGGGTCTGAATGAGCAGATTGAGGCCATCCCTGGGTTCAGTCCAGATCCACAGCGCTGCTTGCACAGAGCTCCTTTGACTCGCTTGTCTGAAATACAGACAGACCGAGCGACTCAACCGCCCACTCATCCACCCTCCCATCCACCCACCAGGCTGGAGAGAGGAGTTATTAGATACCTTTCTGCATGGCTGAGCTCTTCTGGAAAATGGATGGTCGTCAGACGGCGTACATTTGAGCCGGTGTTTTCGCATTAGCTGCGAATCTGATGAGTCGGCCCCCACACGCTATTAAAGCACTTTTGGGGAATTTGGGATAACAGAATAGTATGATTATCATCACCGCGCTCTCGGTTATAGGCTGGGATTTGGGGGCAGGCGCAACATGAAGGGCTCTTTGCTCGGCAAAAAAACGAGCCCACGATTGTTCCGACAGCCTCATAAAATGAGTCAGAGTTTGTTTTGTTTTTTTTAAAGAGAATGGGACCGATATAGAGAACTCCTAAGAGCACTTCTTTCATTTTTCATTGTAGTCCCATTGAGCTGTTTTTTTTTCCCCATATATACATATACACACATTCACACTGTATTTTGTGGACACCTGCCTATAAGATAATGAATTAAACTTTCCAGATTTAGTCGTTTGTTGTTCTGATAACTTCCACTTTTACAGGAAGATGTTCCACTAGATATTTGTGGAGATTTGTGCTCATTTACAGCCACTGGTTTAAATGAGGTGAGGATATATTATATATATATTCTAAGGTAAAGCATATATTCAAGGAGCTAGATTTTGTGCACAGGGGTATTGTCATGCTGGAACAGGTTTATGTCTGCTACTTCAAGTGAGGGGAAAATTTATTCAAAACAGTCGTGACATATTGAGCATTAAGAGCATTAACTTTATCGATTTGAGCACCAGGAGCTCGTCTGTTGGATCAGACCACACGCCCAAGCCTTCACTTCCTACATGCATCAATGAGCCTCGGCTGCCCACGACCCTGTCACCGGTCCACCACTGTTTCTTCCTTGGAGAACTTTTGATAGATACTGATCAGTGCAGACTGGGAACATCCCACAAGAGCTGCAGTTTTGGAGACGCTCTGACCCAGACGTCTAGACATCACAATCAGGCTATTGTCAAACTCGCTCAAATCCTTACACTTTCCCATTTTTCCTGCTTCTAACATGTCAACTTTCCACCCACTAACAGGTGCCATGATGTAGAGATAATCAGTGTTATTCACTTCACCGCTTATAATGTTGCGGGATTTCATGTCCCCTGACGCGACCTTAGTGCATCGTCCTCCTGGGTCATTCTCACTCACGACACAAGGACTTTGACAAGCCGAAAAGAACATCTCGTCTAATTATATAGAACTAGATTTCTCTTTTGCGTACTTATGTCTACGGGGGAAAAGTCTAGAAAAGTTTACTTGACACATTATCATAAATCAGCAGAACTAGGCCGCATTACGCGCCTGGAAATGAAACAAATTCTTTTTTCCCGCAGAGTGAATTGGTGTATTGTCTGGTCACAAAAAAAAAAAAATATCCGAGCAGTGAATATTGCATATTACTCTCTCTTGGGTTCCTTTAGCAGTCCGATGATGTGTAAGGCGATAAAAGATGCATTGAGAGTGAGGTGTGAAATCTGTCCATCTGCAGGTCATTACCAGCAAAACACCCTCAGCTGAATCGCTCTTTTCTCACTTTTTATTTCTTCCCTCTTTCTTTTTTTCCGACGATACCTTACAACCCGATAGTCATTGACTTGTGATTTATGTTGGCTCGGGAGGATTTGCACATTGATTGCCACGCGCGCTGTAATCAGATAACAATGCATATGCGGTGTAATCCGAGAGGCGCGCCACAGATGGCATTTCCTAATGAGGCTCTGTACCTTGCGAATCTATAACTCCTCCGTTTTTTCAGCTAATGTAACATTTTAGCGCTGCGCCACCCTGACACGACGCAAGCTCGTTTAGTACAATAGGTGCAGCCCGTTTGGTGAGTAATTATCTCCTTCGGGAAGTCAAGTTTCAATGAAAGAGAATGGAAAATGAGGTGTGAACCAGAAAAAAAAAGTTTTACACTTCCAACACAAAAGTCTTATTGTTAGACTGTGTCACTGTCTGCGAAAAAAAAAAGGGGAAGGAAAAAAATTTCAGAGTCTTTGATTGAATCTGAAAACAAGAAACTGGCTCAGTCCTAGTGTGTTTGTATAATTGGCGCCAAACCTTGATTTATTTATGTGTTTGTTTATTCCGGGCATGGATATCCTTCGGCCGAAAGAAATGATTGATTTTCTTTTGCATGTACAATATATTATTTAAAAGAAGGATCTCATCTCTGTGGCAAAGAGTTTGAAATCTGACTGATTACTGAATGTTATGGATGACGATAAATCGTAACATAATGGACGAGTCTTATAAATAACAAAGATTTGGGAACTGTGAATTCATACGGCGTATCGATAATTAAAGACGATGTCAATGAGAAAATTCCTGGAAAATAGAGAGTGACTGTGTGTTGTTTCCTCAAGGTCGGATAAAGGAGTTTGTGCTCCAGGCACTGTGTAGGAAAATCCAGTCTCGTCCAGAGATCAAAGTTTTTCTGAGCTGCTCGGTACTGAATATCTTATGGACGTAGTACATATGCACAACAACACATAGTGAAAGTGGTCAGAAGGTGGGGAGGAACTTTCCTTAGCAGCTGGGACAAAAGTTTACCAGTTTATAAATGAAGGCGTCTGATTTGAAATGTTGCCATATCTGTGATAACTCATTTGGTCAGAATAGTTGCAGGACAACCTGAAAGCAGCACAAACAACATATACTGTATATAGTTAATGGTATTATATTTCCTGAATAACACTGGAACATTTCGACGCCCAGGTTAAATTTTGAATCAGGAGTTACGAGTTTCAGCCTGTAAAGAAATCATTTCCTAAACTACTTTAACAATGTAATCAATGTAGTGACATTTAAAAAAAATTGAGGCCAAGCAGCCGACAAAAGATTTAATAAAAACTATATTTGTATTGTTAACTGTTTCCCGGTCATTTGATCAACACTGTTCTTGATGACCAATCACTGACCACCATTGCTCCCAACATGAAATCACTGATCACTATTCTTCTCAGTGACCAGTCACTAATCACAATTTTTTCCATGACCAATCATTGACCACTGCTGCTCACAACATCCAATCACTGACTACTATTGTTCCCAACATCCAATCACTGATCACCACTGTTCTCAATGACGAGTCACTGATCACCACTGTTCACAACATCTAATAATTGACCACTATTGCTCCTTACATCCAATCACTGTTCATATGTAAATGCACTCTATGGGCCAATATCCAATCACTGTTCATAAGTTAATGCACTATGTGGCCCGATGCCCAATCACTAATCATCACTCTTCTCAATGACCAATCACTGATTGCTACTGTTCCCAACATCCAATTAATGTCCCAATGTAAATGCATTATATGGATCAATAATAAATCATTAATAACCACTGTTCTTAATCACTAATCACTAACCTCCACTCTTCCTAATGACCAATCATTGATCACTCCATCACTGATCACCACTGTTTTCAATGACCAATCACTGACCTCTACTCTTCCCAATGACCAATCATTTATAAACACTGTTCTCAATGACCAATCACTGATTACCTCTGTTCCCAACATCCAGTCACTGGATATACATGGGCCAACATCCAATCACTGATCATCACTGTTCTCAATGACCAATCACTAATCACTACTGTTCACAACATGCTATCAATGATCACTGTTTTTCCTAACATCCAATCACTGATCATCACTGTTCTCAATAACCAATCACTGATCAGCACTCTTCTCAATGACCAATCACTTATCACAAATGTCTCACATGAGCACTTTTTGCACTCTATCCTTGGCAATATTCACAAAGAATTTGAGTTATTTTATCTGTAGAGACTTTTTGAGCATGTATTATATGCAGTACTTCCTATTTTAGAAGGACACAGTAGAAGAACTGGCTCAGAACCTTAGTGTGTACTGATCACAGCTGCTCATGACACTCGAAGTCTGCTGTGAATTTTTGATCTTATTGGTCTGGTGGGAAAATGGTTAGATCTCGTAACGAAAAGGCAGACCCTGAGTTTGAAACCTGTGACCTACAACCTTCAGTACATCAGACAGTGTTCAGATTAAATGTAAAGAGCATGTGATTGCACAGGTATGGTTCGAGGACACTGCCTGTCGTCCTCACGCTGAGCCGAGAAAACTCGGCTCTTAAAGCCTCGTCTGCGATGTAAATTGGGTAGTACGTGTGATCCTGGTGTGTATGTGTGTGTGTGTGTCAGGCCAAATAAATCCAGAGGAGGGCTAATAAACAGTGTTCCATTTTTTCCCTGCTCCCCTGCTTTTTTCCTTTTCTCTTTCCTGTTCTCTCTTCCAGTCTCTGTCTCTCTGATTATCTCAGAGCCTGGCCAAGCCAGTGTGTGTGTGTGTGTGTGTGTGTGTGTGTGTGTGTGTGTGTGTGTGTGTGTGTGTGTCGCACGGCCGTCTTCCCCTTAGCCCTCGTGTGTGTCAGCCGCAGTGAGACATCAGCGCTGTGTGAATGGGTGCTGACACACAGCCGCTGAGAGAGAGCAGGATCGGTGACAGTGCTGTCCACTCTCTGAAACACACTCGCACTTCTTATCTATACGCCTGACAATACACACGGCCAACTTTTAATGGTTCATTCCTCCTCATGTCACAGCCGCTGCAATCCTTCATTCCCTCTCATGCACTCTCCTTTTTTTTCCCCCTCTCCCCCTTCCTCACCTCCCCTTCCACCTTGCACAGCATTTCTACATACAATACAATACATCCTATGTAAATACATGGTGTGGGCAAAAGTATTGGGACAACTGACTTCTCCAAGACGTGTGTGGTTCTTACTCAAGCTGTTCTCTGGTGAGGGAAGAACCACACATGTCTTGGAAGGGTTTACATGCACACACACACACACACACACACACACACACACACATATAATAAAGTAGTAACATTTTACAGGATCAATACATATGTAAGCACATACATACACACACACACACACACACACTACTAAACCTACATATGAGGTAGGTCTGAGTCTCAATATGTGATGAGGTTATCCTGTTCAGACAAGTGAGACATACACACACACACACACACACACACACGCACACACAACCCACTTACATACACATAGTAGTGTAGTAATATAATTAACAGTATTATATATTTGTAAGCACACACACACACACACACACACACACACACACACACACACAATAGTGTACTAACACTTCACAGGATTAATTTATATACGAGCGCACATGCGCACACACACACACACACACACACACACACACACATATACAAACACACACACATAAACGATCCTACATCTGAGGTAGGCCTGAGTCTCACCATGTGATGAGGTTATTCTGTTCTGACAAGTGAGACAGTGACACACTCACACACACACACACACACACACACACACACACACACACACTCAGGTCAATATCGCAGCCCCGGCTCGTGTGTTTCAGGCTGGGATCTGTGTCCCCTGAGCCGACACAGATACGTTTGCGCGGCTCTCTGCAGATGGGGTTGAGCGCTAATCTATTTATATTGTTGGAAAAATTACACCCTGTCATCCTCAGCTCGATTCATGAGATTGATCACACCTCATTGTGTGTCTGTGTACTGTATGTGTGACCTCCTAAAATCCATCACTAATATTCCAGCTTCTTTATCATCAATGTATTATGTATCGCATTTTGTTTTATGTGAATTGATTACAGTCGGCATGAGGAGCTGCGCTGAAAAATCATCTGTGTTTTTTTTCCACAATTACGTTTAATATGGATCGATTAGTGCTGTGGTGATGAGGACATGTGCGGATATAAAACATCAAGGAAATATACGAGTACACGATTCCTAATGATGTATTTAGTACATGTACTAATGTGGAAATAAATCTGAGATTATACTATTTGTATTAAGCAAATAAAAAAAACAAAACCTGCATCTATTACAACAACATGGATGTGTAGTAAGTCCAGTCCAGACCTTGGTGCATCAGGTAATGAAAAATACGACAAAGAAGACCCAGGACTGTTGAAAATCCTGTATCAGACAGAAATAGGACAACATTCCTCTCTCAAAACTCCAGAAACTGGCCTTCATAGTTTCCAGACATATACAGAATGTTTTCAAAGAAGAGAATTGATTTATTTTTACATGTATTGCAGATATCTAGTACAAAATTATTTCTTTAAAATGGTTCATTTACTTAGTTATTCAACATTTGATATGTTTTCCATGTTCTGTTGCGAATCAGGTCTGGGTTTATCAGATTGCAAATTATAGCATTCTGTTTTGTCATATTTTATACAACGGCCCAACTTGGGGTGTACAATTATATCATACAATTTGTAAAAATGATACATAATAATTTGTAAATCATATTATAGTAGCATATAAGTATTAAAACATATTACTATGTTTTAGTCCCGGCAGTCTGATACCAGTCAAACATGCTGTTCTGTTGCCACCCCGAAATTGATTGTTCATCTTGCACCATAGCAGTTTGCCTCTGACTGCATCCAAAAACCAAATTTCCATTCCCAGAAAGCAAAGCCCTGATTTTAATGAGCTGAAATGGAGACTCCTTCTTTTAAAATGTTAAATTATCACCTCCTCAGCAAATTAACACTACCCTCAGGAAATCAAAAAACAATATAAAAATAAATAAACATTTAGGACAATTTTGTGCAATAGAAACAAGCACATTTTCAGTTAGTTTTGTATGTACTTTACAAATGTAAAGTACAAATATATATATATTTGTTTTTGGTGTCTGGTTCTGTATCTGTACCTTAATGTGATTTTATAAGAAAAAAATTATAACTTAAACCTTCTGACCAATCATAATCAAGAATTCAACCGCTTTCAGGCATTCATGCATATGCAGACCTACACTAAATGGACCCTTTCCTGAGTCCCAAATTGTACAGTACTAATTGTTTAAAAGAGAAATGATATCGAAGAGTGGGCAGTGCTTCAGATCCATTACTTGCCTTCTTACCATTCTGTCTGGTACCTTTCACACTGCTCTTTATTATAGGAGAGCATTTTTAATGAGCGTATTGTACCCTCTAATTGCTAAATATTATACACCTCCACCCCTGAAGTGTTTTAGTTTACCAGACGATCACACACGATGTCTGCGTTCTCGATTTCTCATCTGATACCTGAATTGTTCCTGCTTACCTCTTTTACCGTCCAACACACTCAGTATTTAGGTAGGAATCAGAAACACATCCAGATATTTTCACGGCATGTGTGGGAAAAGGCTTTGTTCGTGAAATGTCTCCGAACAAACAAACAAAGCATCCTGAAACCAACCTCCCAAAGGTGCTTATGGGAGTTTGATAAGGCTGATAAATGATTGGTCCTGAGGTTCATCTGCGCAACTTATTTTTGTACGGGTTTTTATTTGTATTTCTTTTTGTATATTAGCTAACGACGTGGAGCGTCGAGTCATTAAAGGAAAACAGAAATCGATACACCACCAGGGGTTTTCAGTGACGGAGTTTGTACTGTAACTCCTTTTATCCTACAACCCACAGAAATGAATAGGGGAGAAAAAAACAAATAAATTATTGATCGTTCTTGTAGTAAAGCATAAGAATCTTAACCAGCGTAAGGGGTTTGGATATAATTGGCCCTGCGAGCAACATTCATCTTGATTACAGTCAATTTGAACCTATAAGGATTGGCTAACTATTGCTCATTCATCAAAGTCACTTTGGCAGAATTTGGTAAAGGGACTTTTGTTCTGTTTGTACCTGTTTCAAACGGAAGTGGTGGGTTGCAGACAGGTTCGGACTAATGCCCGAAAGTGCTGCAACTTAGCGCCAAACAACAGTACCTTCATATATGAATGTCTCTTTACATCCCCAAGTATTTTTTTTTTTTCCTTCAGAATTGGGTGAACAACCGCAAACTGTTTTACCCACAATCCACCAGTCATGTAGCACTGGACCAGAACGCTAATCGCTTGTCTGTAACATATCACTGTCTCTCATGTCTCCCTGATGGGAACATAACCAGATGCATCCTACATGGCACATCTGGGGTTTGGGGATTTGAGCTGACAACAGTATGAAGATTTTATTTTTTTCCTTACCTACACAGTTCCTGGATCTCTCACTCTTTCTCTCTATATATATATTCATAAGTGCTTTTGGAACATTCCATTCCACATTTAGACCCCAGTTGCAATCATAATAACCTCCATTCTTCTGGGAAGATGTTCCACTATATTTTGTGGAGATTTGTTGCTCATTCAGCCACAAGGGTGTTAATAAAATCAGGTACTGATGTAGGTGAGGTGAGGAGGCCTGGGGTGCAGTCAGGGTTGCAAGTCTTCCCAAAGGTGTTCAGTGGATTTGGAGTTCTATAGCGGAGGATCTTCCACACCAACCCTTTTAGATCATATCTTCATGGACCTGGCTTTGTGCACATTGTCACGCTGAAACAGGTTTGGGTCTCCTAGATGCTACCACATCCAAAAATGTCTTCCTCCAGTGGTAGCAGTTTGGGTTTGTGACACGGCTGGACAAGTCAGATGTACCGATACATTGGCATTATATAATGTACCTGCGTTTTTATTGTATTTTTTTAACAGTTTTGTTAACAGTTTAACAATTTGTTGTTCAAGTGATCTAAAAATTTCAAAACGTCAGGTGTCCTGAAAAGAATGATAAAGAGAATGAAAGCTGATCCACTTTTTAGTTCGCAATTTTTAACCCCAAATTTTTAAAAATAAATTTAAAAGGTGAGTGCTTTTGTTTACAGATGATGGTCTAGATGCTGATGCTTGAAAATCCAGTCTCAGTTATTTTGACTTTTCTGGCAACCTTTGTGGAACAAAGTATACAATAATACTTTTTTTTTGCAATAATTATAATTTTTATTATTTTATTTTTAATTCAATTGTATTTTTATTGCTGTATATTGATTATATATTGTATTTACTGCCCAGTGCTACATCATAGAATTTATCCACCTGCTGATATTGTGTAGGTTGAGAAAAAAAAAGAACTAAAAATCCCCTGTGATTGATGGGTGCCGTTTTCTTCTCCTTCCTCACATTTATTTTAATGAAATCCCCATTGTTTATCCTCTCAAAGTCAACTGTAGTCTTTGAAACCCATGACATTTTGATGAAAAATGCAATAAAAGGAAGCAGTACCTTGTTTTTATGGTGTCTCCTTGAAAGTTTGCAGGTTTGACCCTCGTACATATCCTGAAGACCACAATGCTTTCAACAAAAGAGAACAACAAAAAAAAAAAAATGGAGGCTCTTTTTGGAACACAATCAATGTTTGATGTACGTCTGTTGGTCCGTGTCTGGTACCTGGAGAAGTGAAACACTCAGAAGTTGAAAAAGCTGTCAAGTCTAGAGCCATGGATGTGTCTTTCAGGTTCGCGCTCGCTTGACCTGCACGGATTGATGGGCATGTGTGTCCGGGTGCGAAGTCTACACCTGGAAAATGCCTTCGAGGCACAACGAAAGATGTCAAAGAAGAAATTATTTGATCAATTTGACAAAAGGACAATTTGGCCAAGACAGCATGGTGAAATAGTTTAGTGCTTGTTGATTTAGTATCAAATGGATCATTAAAAAAGTGTAACAATAAAATGGCAAAATATTTTATGGTCACTATTTAGAATTTTCAATTCAATTACATGTGATATGTATATCCGTTTGAACATTGGACATTGTCCCAAAGCGGCTTTTTACATACAAGAATGAAATAAATAACCAATGTAAATTTTACATTTATAAATGTATTATCTCTAATAAGTGAGCCAGTGGTGTTTTCTCAAGAAAAAAACTCCCTGAGATGGTATAAGGAAGAAACCTTAAAGAGAATCTCAACTGAAACCTGGTCCTGAACCTGTTCTTGTTAATTGTAGAATCAACATTTGTAGAATTGTAGAAAAGATTATAGTCTAAATCCATCTTTATGGTTTCTGAGTTTGACCCTCCACAGTAACTTCATAGATACTTGTTCATGTGGAACCATCCTGAACATCAGAAAGAACACCATAATTGGATGAATCAGGATAAATCAGACTCTCACTTTTGCTCATAACAAAGTTAAAAATAAAATGCTCAAATGTGAAATATAACAAATAACAGCACCAGGAGATAGAGATTGGATGGAATGTACCAGTTGAGTAAGTTTACTCTATAGAAGTCCTAAGAGGCCATGCAGTAAAATGTTTTTTGACATGACAAAACAACAGAACGTTTTCGGGACCCCCTGTATGTATACATTGAAAACCCATCTATTAGTATTCCTAATTAACTTCGCCCATCCAAGTCAGGAGGCGGAGTTTACACAAAAGACTGCAATACCATACCTTAAAATTTTTTTGGAAAATCTGCCAGTTTACATCATAAGCACCATCTTCTTTCTCTGTCTTTCCCTTCCTTTTATTTTTAATGAATTTTGAGCAGCTTCTGATAAATTGAACTCTACCTCAACATCAATTCTCAGCAGCATTGTGCTTTCAATCATGCCAAATACCAGACTGTTCTGATATGCTGGGTAGATAAACACTGGATGCGCATAAGTATTGGAACACCTGAGGTTTCTAGACATATGTGTACCTGAAAGCAAACAATTGTATAAGATGTCTTTGGATGCAGTAGCATGAAATTTCCCTTTAATTAAAAGCAGTTGCAGGACGACCTGAAAGCAGCAAGAACAGCAGCTCGTGCAAAAATTCACTATATACACAAAGGTATTGGGACATCTGACTTTTCCAGCCACATGTGGTTCTTTTCCAAACTGATACTACAAAGTTGGAGGCACACAAATGTATATTGTCTTTGGATGAGGTCACAATGAATTTTAAACTAGGAGACCAGCATGACAATCAACTTTACATGGGTTAAAGATCTCCTGCTATAGAGCTCTGGTTTTAAACCTATTAAACAAAATGAATGTGAATGCTGACTGCACTCCAGGTCTCCTCACCTCACCTACATCAGTAACTGATTTTATTAACACCCTTGTCGTTAAATAAACAGAAATGTCTATTAGCGCCCTCCGAAATCTAGTGAAACATCTTCCCAGAAGAGTGGAGGTTATTATAAGAGCAAATGTGGAATGGGATACCAATATGGATCTTATGCTCAGGTGTGTACAAACTTTTGTCCATACTATAGTGTATGTGTGTGTTGTGGTTGGGCACGTCCCCAAAATGTCCTCCGTCGTGTGTGAAATAGGAGCTCCCTATTAAGCAGTGGATTGATTGTGCATAATGCTCAGGGCCTTTCGCTTTGCAAAAGTGTTTAAAGCCTGTATTATTACCCCTTAATTAAATCCAAATAGCAGAGAACACAAAGTAAATGATTGCGTTTGATCAGAGGACTCTATCTGCTTTCCATTTGAAGTCGACAGCCCCGCGAGGCGGAAAAACGCATTTACGCGCTCGGCTTTGTTTGACAGTTGCGGTCGTGGGCGCTGGCGGAGCACTCACATCTGAAAAAAAAAAAGAAAGGAAAAAAAAAGCTAATCTGAAACGCCTTTTGTCACCAGCCGAACGTTCGCTTCGCTCCAGGGTCTGAGGATATCTCAACTACACACGGACGCATTAGCACGTGTGTGTTACCATCTGTTTCTGAGGGTAGCGTCGGGCGCGAGCGTGCCGCGAGGAGACGGTGTAGCCTTCTGAAGAGTGCATCAGAGAGAACGCGAGAGTCTGAGTGCTGCCATTTTTGGCTCTTTTGTCCTCGCCGATTTAAATCCGCCTTCGTACACCCAGCTGTGAAAACACGGCGAATTTGCTGGTGATAAACCAGTCAGAGTTTTTTTTTTTTTTGCAAAGGGACTGAATGCAGGTTGCGTGGGTTAAACTTGCGGTGCGTGGTCACGTAAAAAATGAGGGGGCTTCATCGAACTGGGTTGAAGCGCCGCTTTTATAATAAGTCGAGAACAAGTTAGGCGACTTCATTATCTTCTCACATCAGCTTTGATTTTTCTTCGTGCAAAGCGCTTTATTGCTGTCGAAAACCAGAATCCTTTCAGCTCCGACAAAAAAAGGAGGCCGCTGTGCATTAAAGTGAGGATCTGCCAACGCGAGCGCAGCTGAAGCACGGCATCTTCATCACCATTGTCATCATGTATTTGTATTGAAACAATGATATTTCCAATGTGCTTGTTACAATATATTTGTATTGTATTCAGGTTCACATCTAGTCATATGTTTTAGAACGAATTGTTCTCTGATCGTTTTTGTTCCGATAGTTTTAGTGCTTATATACCCCGCCCACTGTAAAACACGTGACCTTTTTGGTGGCTGTGATTGGTTGATTGAGTTGAGACATGATTTTTGGATCTAAATGAGAGCTGTTCTTATTCGGTAAAAACTTGGAAGGAAGTTGTTGTGACTGATTTGATAAAACAATTCTGGTAAAAAGTTTTTTACTTGCAGGCGAAAATCAACATGCGACAATCACATTTATATTTTGGTTCATGACCATTTTCTCCAAACTAGCCTGCATCAAATCACTGGACAAAATCTGAACAAATCATATTGCTCAATAGACCAAAAAAGATTTGAAGTCCTTTCAGTTACGTGGAACATTTCCTCAATTAAAGAAATCCCAAAATACAAAAGCCAAAGAGCATTGATGCTCAGTATGTTTCCTAGATTCACACATTCATATCGTATATAAAACGCCTCAGGATGGAACAAATCATCTTCACAAATCACACTAGTAATGAATCAACTTCACAGTAGAAACTCCGCCTTCTCGCGCCGCAGTGATTTATTTATTTATTTTGACAAGAGTCACATTTCATTCCTTTTTTGATGATTTGATGTTTGAAACCACTCCCTTGAAACCTCTTGCTGCTAACGAGTCCCTCAGCTCATCTAGCGAGTACGTGTTATTTTCCGAATTCCAAATTTGTTTCTGAATGTCATTGTCAGTGTTCGGGATTCTCCGGGTCGAGCTCAGCTCACGATGCCATTCCAAGTCGCCCAATTTACCTCAGCGAGCTGTGCTGTTTCTGGCGATGTCATCATGTCGGTGGGTACCGAGGAGACGCCGTGGTCCCGGAGCTTTCCTATTTTATGAAGCCGAAGAAGATGACAGAATGAGCGGCGGCGTCTCGCTGCCTTCGTCTCTCTCAGCGCAGATTGTCAGTCAACACAACCCGAGCTGTTTCTTATGAAGGACATGGGCAGGGCTGCTGTATTACTCAATCCGACGACTATTTTTTCATTTTAATTAAAAAAACTAAAATCATTTCATAACAGATTTCATGTCTTTTTTTATTTATACATTTTTTACACATATTATGATCGAAAATACAACATGAGACTGTTTTATAAACCTCATTTTGTTTGTTGGTTTCCGATGTTCAAATGTATTTCCAAACAGCATACACAATTTTTGCAAGTCAAACTTCGTCGTTGATGTCATGAAATCGATCAACAAACGGGGTCCAAACGGGGCTACAAACAAACAAAGGAAACAACAAATCAAAGCCCTTTAATCAGTGTTGTGTTCCCTCAAAATTCTGATGTTCTCCTTCCAGTAGATTTCACAGACTGGGATATCTGGAATCGAGTCTTTTCATGGAAAGAAAACAAGTTTTTTGTTTCTCCAAACATATAATACAACTAATCATGTGTCATTTATCTGCTGCATGAAACAGAAACATTTCTGCTTGATTGCTGATTGAAGATTTTTTTTCTCATCCATTTGAAACTTATTAAAATCCAACACCTGGCCAATGTATTTTTCCTTTGTTGTTTTTTTTAGTTTTTGTTTGAAAAATGCCTGTTAGTCCAGATGATGAACACGATAGGTCAGGATGAGCACAGCTGCGATGCAGACTTGGATGCAGATATCTGGCATCATCATTAAACGATTGCTCTGACTCGGTTCCAGCCACAGCATTATAACCCTCGGCCACTGGCTCTGTTCCCGTTCGTCTCAACTCGGCCCATTTATAATCCGTGTGGCTGGAATTGTCATAATAATCGCTTTATTATGACAAATGTGTCGGATTCTGTGATTATGGCAGAGATTTGTTCCTTCTCCATGCCTCTGCTTTATACTGGCTTCGTTAAAAGGTCCATATGCTTCCAGACATAAATCGTTTCTTGTTTTTTGTTCTGCAGGGGGGCCTGTCCTGGCCATTCTACAAGGATATGATGGCTTGAGCATGCTGTTTATCCCTGTTTTCGGCATATACAGCACACACATATGAACACATAAACTTTCCCCCCATAAAATTTTCCAGCATGACAAGGCCCCTGTGCTCAAAGCCAACTCCATAAACATATGCTTTACATGTGAATGTGAATGCTAACTGCACCCCAGGCCCCCTCATCTCACCTACATCAGTACCTGACTTTAATAACACCCTTGTAGCTGAATAAGCACAAATCTTTACAAATCTAGTGTAAAATCTTCCCAGATTAGTGGAGGGTATTAAAAAAGCAAATAGGGACTAAATGTGGAATGGAATGTTTAAAAAGCACATAACAATCTTACAGTGGTGAATGAAGTACACAAACCATGTAGTTGAGTTAAAGTAAAGATACAGTAGGTAAAATATTACTCCAGTAGAAGTAGACCCTTTAAACTGAGTCAAAAAAGTACAAAAGTGTTCGCCTTCAAATGCACTTAAGTGTCCAAAGTTCTATAATTTATTATGGCTTTAATGTTCCTATTATTATTTTTGTTACAAGGCTCTTTGCTTCATCAACTCAGTTTATGTGAATTGACTCTAATGTTACGCTATCAATATCAAATGATCATGAGCCCAAAACCTTCTTTTCAACGACTACAAAAAAGAACGCAAATAAGACCACAGGTGTTGTGACAAGTTCAAGGTTATTTATTCCTCTCAAAATGTTGAAAAAGAGCACTGTGTTTCTACACAGACCATTATTACTGACGCACCACCCTCTAAACTCTGGAGCGCTCTGGAAAGGTAAACACAGAAAATGCTGCAGAATAAAAGAAATGGAGGAACGGGGAGAAAACAGCGAGGGGTGAGGTGAAAATTTATATGGAAGCTCGTTTCCACCAAATTATCCTCGCAAGTCCGACTTTATTTCATGCAATTCCGAGGGTTTTTCTTCTTGCAATTCTGACTGTATTTCTCGCAATAAAATTTTCTTTTTTTTTCTTTTTTAGCTTCTTTTTTAGCCAAACGGGTGGCGTCACTCCGTAGTGCCTGAAAGTTTTACACATTAAAAATTAAATGGGCTTCAATCAATAGAATTGCATGGTTTTAAACTAATCCTCTGATCCCTGGAGAGAACTCTGTCTAACAATGGGCTCTGGAGGAGACGGAACAAGACAGATGAAGAAATGTTAGATGTTCACAAAAAAAAGTCATGATTACAAGAAGAAAAAGTCAGACTTAAGAGAAATAAACTCAGAATAGCGAGAAAAAAAAAATTCGGAATTAGGCAAACTTTTTTTTATGTGGTGGAAACGAGCTTCCATAGGATTCAGGCCAAAGAAAACGACATACAATTTCCAAAGTTTGGGATCATATCAAACTAAAACATAAAGAAAACACCATACAGTGTATTACATTTTTTTGAGTAATCTAAAATGTATTTTTATTGATGATTTTTTATTTATATATTTGTATTTGAATTTCAATATAATATGGCAATTAAATGCACTAAATGAGTTTAGTTTTTACAGATATTCTTTTTAGTTTTTACAAAAGATATTTGACTTTGAAATGTACTGAATTTATAGTAAAATTCTCGCAGTAAAGTACAGATATGCAAATAAAGCTACTGTCCACCAGTGAAATCTTATAGTTAGGTGTTTTTGAAATTTTATCTATACAGTGTATTATATACACACTACAATACATCGCTGATTTTATCATTCGACACACAGGTTTTTGCATGTGGCAGAAACAGAGCTTTTTTTTAGAAAATCTCTACAAAGTGACTAGTTTTAGCAATGTAGTGCAGAACGAGAAAAATGGATATTTAAAAAAAATGCTAATGTGTTTTTAGTCATGTGACACAGTCACGTAAATCAAACAGCTGACAGAAATCACACAGGCCAAAAGTGTCAAGGTTGTTTTTATGAATGCACAGTACAGGGATGTAGATGTAGATGTAGACGAACAGCGTTTGAGAAAAAAGCGTTTGTAGACATGCCTTACATCTCTGAGAACACGTTTCAGACGACGTCCATGCAAGCTAGCTTTTGTCTCTGGTCCTGATTCTCTTCCCCTCTGTATAAATACTTCAGCTGAATATCCTGTATTTTTTTTCATGTCATTGATAAATAGCAGCTCTGTTTGTATTACTTTTCCACCAGGCATGGAATGGTTCCACTATACCGCCGCCCGCCTGTGAAATGATCGATCGTCCCAATGTAGCGGTGATAGATATTGCGAAAAATGCATGTGTAATAACAATTCGAAGGCGTGGCCCTGTTTGCTGGAACAATATTCAATTCAATGCTGGTGGTATATTTGAAACCATGAGGAGAGAAAAAAAGGAAAAGTGTAATGGAATGAGTACACCTTGCTAGCATGCTGTCAAGAAGAATTCGATGGACATTTTTCTGGAATGCTAGGCACTGTTACGTTTTTTTTGCCACCGGTTGCTTTTAACCCGTCGGGTTGAGGTAACGAATATGTTCGCCACTGGAACCTCCGTTATTCTGTCCATTAGTGTACGAATGCATTACTCATTCTCATGACTGTTGTTCTATTTTTTATGATTGTATATAAATCAACTTTACAATTTTATCACCTATTTATCGAAACCTATGTCTTTATATTACTCTTTTTTATTTTTTACAATAGCAGTCTTGCTTTTAGACTTCAAAATCTGTGTAAAGGATTTGAAAAGGGACATTTTTTATGTACTTCTGGACTTGCTTTTGCTTTTATGCCGCTGTTGAGATGGCAACCTGGCGAATCAGGACAAATAAATTAATAAAGAAGAACCGCATCGACCGAGGTGGAGAAAAAGAAAGGGGATGGTTTGGTTTGTGGCACTGGTTTTATTTCAGTTAAATAAAACATGGAGATGAAAAAAAAAAAAGGAAGACGTGGGTTTAGTTTCCCTCAAAAGTGTTTCAGGTGCTGCTTTTATGGACAAGAAATAACATGGAAAAAACTAACAAAAGGAAAAGTCAAGAAAAGCCAGGAGAAAAAAAATCAAGGAAAATTAATGGCTGGGACAAATAAGTCACCCAAGGTTTTACTTTCAGAAGCGTTAAAAATGTGCAAAATACCATTATTGAGCAAAGGAAACCATATTCAGACTTGATTCACACGTGTCTAAAATTTAGGCCATATTCAGCGTTATACAAGTGGGAAGAGTTTGCCTTAAACAGAGGTGTGTCTCTGAAACTTCAGATTTTTTGGACATAAACCATTTTTTCTTACAGGGTATAGAAACAAGAACTGGGTATTATAAAGTCCAGCATCATTGTCTGGCAGCTTGATGTGTGGATCAACCAAATTTATTGGTTACTGTTCAAATTCTAAACTATTCATTTTATTCAACAATAGATTTGGCAATACATTAGACTCCTATTTGATTAAAAAAAATATGTATGTCAGCAAAAAAAAAAATTCAGTCTGCATTTTCTATCCCCTGATAAATATATATATTGTTTTTTCCAGGCTTTAAGATACACAAGATAAGCTTTTGTTTAAAATAGAAAGTCTAGAAACACTTTCAAACTCCCCTATTGGATGCTTCTATTTAAAACCAACATGGCAACCTTTGAGCTGTAAACTACACACCGCTGATGAACCTGAGTAACCCTGTTCTGAATACTCGTAACTTTCCATTTGTGAGTATGTGTCTCTGTTTCAGAGGTGCACTGGGCGCTTTTGGTCGACTTAGCGATTCTCGTGTGGAATAAGTAAACCACTCTTAATGACGGCCATTTGCAATGGAGCCCGAAAGCCAATGCCTTTGTCAGAGTTGCGGTTATATATTTGGTGGTCCAGGTTAATACTCTGAAGGGTGCCTTTCTGTTTAAACTGAAACAACTTTCCCTTTAAATTAGTGCAGTGACGTGTGATGCTCCTGCACAAGCTTATATAAAATGCATTAGGTGTCACTCAGGATACTCCCTGTGTGATAAGTGTGCAAAGCACAGCAGCTGCCTTAACAATGCCCTGACCTTCGCTGAAAGCAAATCTGCCCTCGGAAATAATGAAAACTTGAGGTTCTCGCAACACGCATGGCCATGTGGACATGTTAGGTGTAAAGCTAATTATATATATATATAATAAAAACAATTACAAACACCAGAGAGTGAAAAATATAATGAGTAAAGTCCTTTCTACATGAAGTGTGATCCTACTGGAGCCTTAACCTCAAACTTAAAAATATAAGGAATATCCAGATGTGGCCCAGATGAGGATAAGTTCCTTATTGAGTCTGGTTCATTTCAAGGTTTCTTACAAATGTTATTGAATTGAATTGTGACCTGCTTTCCAGCCGTTGCTGAAAAGCAATGATGCTCCCACCACCATGCTTTACTATAGAAATAGATTTCATTACATTTCTATTGTGTTTGCTACGACATAAAAACGTTTTCAAATCTCCATTTAAACACCAGTCGCTGGTCACATCTCAAAGTTTCTTCAAGCAGAAAATACTTAAAATAAACTCAAGAACCAGACAAAAAAAAAAAAACATTATTCTAAAATATTCCATGTGAACTCTGATCTTTTCACCCAGAATTAGCGCTGGTCTCCGAGCTGTCTGCCTGTGTTCACAATGAAGCACAGATTATATGCATTCTATGGACAAATGTTTGTGGACCCCTGAGAATAAGATTCTGTTCTTTTTGAACATTCCATTCCACATCTATTCCCCAGTCACTACTCTGAGAAGATGTTCCACTAGATTTTATGGAGATTTGTGCTCATTCAACCACAAGGGTGTTAGTAAAGTCAGGTACTGATGTAGGTGTGGTGAGGTGAGGAGGCCTGGGGTGCAGTCAGCATTCCAATTCATCCCGAAGGTGTTCATTAGGGTTGAGATCAGAGCTCAATACCAGCAGATCTTTCACACCAAACCATGTATATCTTTATGGAGCTGGCTTTTGTCGCATTGCCTGGTTTGGGTAAAGATTTCATGCTAGTGCATCCATATCCAAACATTCTATACAACTGTGTGCCTCCAACTTTTTGGTAACAGTTTGCAGAAGAAGCACATATAGCTGGAAAAGTCAGGTGTCCCAATATTTTTGTCAGTATACTGTACAGTTATTGTGAAACAGCAAAAGTGTTTGGTGAAAAGAGTTGCTTTAATATCAGCCAGATTTATATTGCTTTTATGACTGTAAATGATGTTAGGGGGATTAAACTCAACAAACTGAATCAGATCAGTAATTTGGTTGTGACATTTTTAGGCTACTGCCAAGTTGAATACAATAACTTTACAGATAGTTGTGCGTTCGGGGATGATGCTGATCTTGCGTCAGTGCGCCAGTGCTTCAGTGCTTCAGTGCACACATTCCAACCGAGGCTTTTGCAGTTAATTTATTATTTAAGCATTTAAGTTTTCTCATTTACGGAACACATTCTACATCACATTCTCTCCTTGTCTTAAAAAAAATAAATACATAAATTAAATATATCCTGAACCCCTTCATAGTTGCGTTATACTTTTTTATATTTAAAAATATCCCAACCAAATGAACACCTCTGCCCCCTGCCTCCTACTGCTCCCGAGCGCGTGACTCAACACGCTGGATAAAAATAACCAGGAAAGCGAATAAGGCTGCTGAACTGAAATAAAGTATTCAAATAAAAGATTTAGTTTATAGTCAATAACATCAAGTAAAATATGTTGTTATATGTTATGTGGATAAAAGTTTGTGGACACCCGAATATTAGATTTGGTATGTGCTTTCTAAACATCTCATTCACTCTCATAATAAGCTCCATTCTTCTGGGAAGATGTTCTACTAGATTTTATGGAGATTTGTGCTCATTCAGCCACAAGGGTGTTCGTAAAGACAGGTACTGATGTAGGTGATGTGAGGAGGCCTGGGGTGAAGTCGGCATTCTAATTGATAACAAAAAGTTTGAGGTCAGAGCTCTATAGCAGGAGATTTTCCACTCCAAACTATGTAAAACAGATCTTCATGGAGCTGGTTTTGGTCTTCTGGTTCAAATGAAGGGAAAATTTCATGTTACAGTAGTCGCATCTCTTATTAGAGAAAGAATGTTATCTATTTGCTATGCACTCATCCAAAAATACTTCAGTTATAATAACTTGAGGAAGCTCTTGATCAGTAGCACACTGCAAACACGTCTTGTATAAAAGCACAATGGTGTGTCCTGCTTCTGCACCCATATATATTATAAGCCTGTGGGGGTAGTGTTACGATCCGAGGATGCTTCAGTTGGTCAGGTCTAGTTTCAACAATGTTATATGGTTAAAACATTTGGTCTGGTGACTTTCTGAATATACTGAATGACCAGTGGGTTTTTTGTTCCTTGATAGCACAGGTGAATGACAGGATTTGTTGAGTTCAGATTGGAAAAGAGTGGTTCAGAGAGTATGAGATAATATTCACATATGGATTGGCCACCAAGGAGTCCAACACTAAATCCTATTGAGAATCTTTAGGATGTAGAGGTGTAGACTTTATTCAAGGTCTGATTCTCTCATCATCAGATCTTGTTGAAAATTGGATGCAAAATTGGACAGAAATAACAGTTGTGACACTGCACAAGCTTATTGAAATGATGCTACAGTGAATGTGTGCCAAAATCAACACAAAATTTGGTCCAACATAATAAGATTTTTGTACAACACATATTGCATATACATAGAAAATGGAGTGTATGTGAACTCGGCATTCGAGCTAAGCATTTTAACGAATTACAGAGCCGGAATTAGTGACTGCGAGTCAATCATTTGTCCCTTAGACCTTTGTAAATACGTTAACCGCTAACTAATCAGGTCTGCTTTTGACTTTGGGCTAAATGTAGCACAACAGGGATCCCAGGATCTCAAGTTTATTTGGGAAAGAAGCACTTTACAGTGAGGTGAGGTTCAGTTAATGCTTTTCACTAGACTGTGCAAAGAATCTTCTCTGCTTGTAAACAGGAATTTATTTTTAATTTTAAATTTTTTATGCAAACCCCACCCCTTTTTCATAACTCTCCACTTACTGCTTAAGTATGAGCTTCAATCTGAGGTCATAAAATGGTTATTTCGTTATAAGCAATAAGATTCAAAGAAATGAATGCTACCATCACTTCGATCTGAACGAGCACCTGGTCCGAGCCAGGACCATCACCCTAAATGCGATCGATCTGCGTGTTACTCTGAAACGCCGATTCAAAAATGAAAGCCGCATATATTTCACAAGAGATCAGGGCTCAGAAATGATTCCTTTAGAAGAACAAAAAAAAAAAAAAAAAAGAAAGAAAAAACTCGTCTAAATTGGATGGGCTTGAAATTGAATTGAACCCAATCGTGCTGCGCGAGATTGAATCCAGAGCTGCGCAGCGAGGACCTTTCACACCTGAGCACGCCAAACTGGGGTTCGATCTGCGAGGACGCGGCCAGCTGAGGCGCTTACAGCCCGCACGAGAGGGGTTCTGTTGCCACATCATGACTCTTATTGCTCTATTTCCTTTCGCTGTGGTTAGAGCAATACGAGAAACCAAATGAGCCTTACACCTCTTTATTTCAGGATATGGAACTCAAGGGCTGCTACGGACAGATGTGTATTTCACCGTTTCTTAAAGTAGAAACTCATCTCGAAATGCCAGTTGGTGCTTTATCAAATGTTCATTTTTCACTATTCATGATTTCATATTTCTAGTGTCATGATGACCAGGTTTTGATGAGTGATATATAGTCACAGAAAATATTGCAATGAACAATTCTGTTGTAGTTTGAAGGTACAGGTTTCTAGCTTAAATACTTAGGGGGATTGTTATTTCTGAGGTAAAGTTCGAGGTTGGTTGTATCGCCTTTGAATTTGAAGGTCATAAGTTCAATTCCCAACCACACCAAGCTGCCACTCTTCTAACCCATAACTGCTCAGTTGTATGAATGTGATAAATGAAAGTCGCTCTGGAAAAGGTCGTCTGCCAAACGCCGTAAATGTAAATGCCTCCTGACACAGTTTTTAAACAAAGTGGACACATCGGCACATTCATCGTAATTGTCTCTTCTCTCTCATTCAGCTTGAAACCAAAACGTTCCTTCGCCCAAGCTTTGGATTGGGCTTTGAAACAGTTTGTATTTATTCTTCCAAACTGGCTGTAGTCATGAATGAATACCTCAAATAACACCTCTTTTCCTGTCACTGTGTGTAAAGAAGCCTCCTGAGCACCACCTACCCTTCCGACACAGAAAGCTGACTCAGCATGATCGCGAAAATGTCGGAGACATTCATTTTCATGTAAACACAATGGACAATATATCGAGTCATCGAATAATTATCGGGGTCGTACCGTTTATTGTGCGACAAGCCGATATATTCATTATTGGGACGATCCTACTAGCGTGAGCAGATTTACCCATCCATGACACGCCAAACTGACATTTCTTGATGAGGACATTCCACTGAAAATTTGCGACCGATGTTAAACACTCCTATCAATTAAATCTAATCGAAGATGGAAGCAGCTTAAATTATGAGCATGACATGAAAGTTTCACGGCTGGTGAGTCTGCGAAATAAAATCAAAAAGTTAAAGTCAAATTAAAATGTAAAAAATGAACTGTTTGGTGAAACATGAAAGTTAGTGAAATGTTCAATGGTATTTATAGCAGTTTGGGAGTCGGATTTTTTTTTTTGTTTACTTTAACAGTTTAAAAAAAAAATCAAATTTTATTAAAAAAAATATATATATTTGTTTAATGATTTATTTGTGTATTTATGTATTGATTTATGCATTTATTATTTATTTGTTAACATTCAATTATATTTTTTTATGTATTAATTTGCTATGTATTTAATTATTAGTAAATTCATGAATATATTGATTTATACATATATTTTATTTTATTAATTTAATGGCTTGTTATAATTCAATACTTTATTGTGTGATATTACCTAAATTAAAAAACTCTATAATAGCTTTAAAAAAGGATCATCATCATCATCATCATCATCATCACTGCTGATTTTTCCATGATGCGTAAAACTAGCCAAACAAATCCTTTCTTAAAAAAAAAAAAATAAACCACTGCTCCTGCTGCATCACAGGGCAGTGTAACACAACCAAAGATAAAGATTCTATCACCCGTCTTCTGCATACACAAATCGCCAAAGATTGGACAGCATTGTTGTGGCAAGGAAACAGAATTACGCCACCCCTCCAAGGAGAAACGAGCACAGAGTTTCAGCAATGATCTCAATCCGGATTGGTCTAACGGTTTCGATTTCTTTTTCTTTAAAAGCAGATCTGACAGCTGTTCCAGCTGCAAGACAGGTCCCCGGTTTTTACTAATGCTCTTATTATGTAATATGGGTATGTTAGCGTTTCTATAGCAACTGCTTCCTGCATGGGAAAGTCTTCAGGTTGTGTTTACTCACAAATGTAACATTACCAACTGCACTTTATTATTATTATTATTATTATTATTATTATTATTATTATTATTATTATTATTATTATTGCCTTCCAGAAAGTAAAAAAAGGAACAGATTTAAAGGTGGTACTAATAATTTCATTGTTATAAGAATTTTCCAATAGTTAAATAATAGATATATATTTTTTTTCTTATGTAATAAATGTATTGCAAGACACGACCAATCCACCACCTTTCGGCTATGTAATAGATTTTTGTTCGTTTTTTTTTTTCTCCTGAACTATTCCTTTTTAAATGACTCTCGGCCTTTAAATCTTTTTAAAACCTCTCAACGACTCCAACCATTTTCATTTAATGTATTGCAATTAATTCAATTAGAAGACGATAAATTGTGAATTGCGGCCTTTAGGACCTCGAGGAACACCGCTGCCAAAGTCTCTGAATGTCTGCCAAGTCAAAGCAGACTGCTGAGGACATTTTTTTAAGTATTGAATATTTAATAAAGCTAATATAATATAATATGGCAATTAGACGCTGTAGCATCGGGCAACGTGGATCTTTATTGCAGTCGCATGCACACGATAAGGTACACAGGTGTTTATGCTGCACTTGTGTCAACGTCTGTCAAGTAGGGATGTGCGATACTACGTCATTTCTTTTCGATCTGAAACCAAGTATTTTCTAGACCAGTATTGTGCATACTGATAAACGTACTGGTATTTTGAAACGCCATCATTGAAGACTATAGTGGACTGGAATTGGCTTTTGATACATTTGAAGAAGCTGAAGTAATGCCTTTGTACATACATTGTGTGTATCCTGTAAATATATAGAATTGTGTGTATAAGTATATGGAATTTACTACAGTGAGGAGCTTCCCATTTAACAACCTCGTCAGAAGACATATGCTGTGGTCATGGAAAAGAAGTTACTCTGTTTTACAAAGATCACATTTTCGCAATGCACCAAGCAAAGTTAGCTAAAACTACTTAAATTGGGTTAAGAACTGTCTGATGAATCATTACAACCTGGAAGAATAATAGTGAATCGCCATCTTGGTTTTTCTGAATTCATTTAAACATTACAAACGTCAGTAAAACTCACAGCTATGTTGAATATTGAAAGTAAGAGTATGTACATACGCATAATTCGAACCGAACTGAAGGGACTATACACATGTGTAACCTTAAGAAAACCACTTATCAGTGAAGCTCATCTGTGACAAAGGATTTTGTTTGCTTGTGTTCAAAAAGATTGCACTCTGGAGCAATGGAAAAAGTAATCTCATATGTCTGGATTTACCCTGTTCCAGAGTGAAAGGCAGATCAGGGTAGGAAGAGAGGCGAATGAAGTGAAGCACCCATAAGTATCATGATCTGGGGTTGCTTCAGTTCAGGTTAATTTTATGGGCGGGACTATTCAGATTCTAGGATGCATGTGATTGGAGAGAAATTTGGCCAAAAAAATACATGAATGATTATACAAAATTATTTCTAGAAAACTAGCAAAAGTTTTACTCTGATAAAAACATGCACTTACAATTAGTCAGTCCTAAAAACCAGCACAAGGCAAGAAATATAAAAGAAATAAACTTTTCACAACACCGAAACCGGAAAGTTTTTAGAACGTTTTTCCGATATGCAAATGAAGGTCATAAGCCACGCCTGTTTTTCAGGTGAAGATAATGGCCGCCATTGAAACAAGCTCAATTTTTTCATCTTCCAAAGACTTAATGAGGCGAATGAAGTGAGGCACCCATAATACAATACCTACTATACAAGCCTGTGGGGGGCAGTATCATGATCTGGGGTTGCTTCAGTTCAGGTTTATGTTCAGCAACATGTGAGTTATGTGAGCAAAAACTGAGGTCAACTGACTACCTGAATATACTGAATAAACAGGCTTTACTATATTTTTTCTTCCCTGGTGGCACCGGCATAATAAAAGAATATCAGAATGCTAGGATTCATACATGCATGAGCATGAGACATCATTTACATGTGTACGAGTGCTGAAATCAAAGCAAAATGTGGTCCAACCGAATAATAGTGTGTAAAATGTATTTTTGTTTTGTATGTACCATATATTGTATTTCTGAAAGGTTTTTAATATTCAGGGGAGGACTCCGTTTATGGCATTGGGTGAGTCAGATCAAATATAAAAGAGAGATTGTTTTTTTGAAGCTACTTGCTGAACTAATTACAAACTGTCATGCTACATTAAGCAACCTTAAACAAACAAGATTATTTATAGAAATAACACAGTTCAATTCTTTCCCATTTATACGTACGTTCTGCTTCTGCATTACCAATGAGCCCAGATTTCAGGTCAAGAGATTAAGCCAAGATCCTGCTAACAACATAAATTCATTACATACTGTATGGTATAGAAGTAAAGACCGAAGAGAACAGAAAATGGTGTGCTGTAATGAGACAATATTTATTGACTGTTGATTACTTTCCAGAAATAGCACATTAAAAAATACTAGATTCATTATTATTATTATTATTATTATTATTATTATTATTAATATTTGTATGGGGCTTTTTTTTATTTATTTTTTTACCATTGTTTTAAATAATATCCAAAATCATAAATGTTGCATGCTTTTTATTATAAGTGCTGCTTTAACGCTAAAAGTTTCACGTAAAATGCTTTGGCACGTGTATAATTCACATCACGTGTCAACACTAAAACAGATAGTCAAGGGCCATACCGAGTGTCTCCGCCCCTTTTTTTCCCAAAATTATCCAATTTGCGTTCATCTTACCAAAGCCGCACTTCAGAGTCAGGAGCGTTGATGTTGAGGGCGGGACCATTCAGGATGCATGTGATTGGACAGAAATTTGGCCAAATAAATACTTGAATGATTATACAAAATTATTTCTAGAAATAAAGAAACTGTACATTGTACGCATATATCTAAATGTTTTTGATAATTGTTTTAAAACATATAAACATCTTTATTAATGCTCTTAATTACATACACAATCAAGTGCTTTTAATTACATTAAAGCTGCTCAGAGCAAAAGTTTTACTCTGATAAAAACATGCACTTACAATTAGTCAGTCCTAAAAACCAGCACAAGGCAAGAAATAAAAAATAAAAAAGTTAACTTTTTACAACACTTAAACCGAAACCGGAAAGTTTTTAAAAGTTTTCCCGATATGCAAATGAAGGCCATAAGCCACGCCTGTTTTTCAGGTGAAGATAATGGTGACAAGCTCAATTTTTTCATCTTCCAAAGAAATAAATGCACTTACATTTTTTCTTGTGGAAAATGTATAAGATTATTGTCATCATTATTATTATTGTTGTTATTATTGTTATTATTTGAACCAAAAACAGTCAATCAGAGGATGATGTCAGGTTCCCTTTTGTGTCTGGTTCCTCTCATGGTTTTTTCCTCATGTTATCTGAGGTGCCACAGTCACTCATTAAGAATAAACTCATAAGGAACAAACATATAGGCTTTAAACTTTCCAACTTTATAACCTCTGGATCTCTGTAAAGCTGCTTTGAGGACCATGTCCATTGTTAAAGTCTCTATTCAAATATTTTTGAATTGGACAAAAATAGAATATCTAATGTTTAATTAACTATAGGTCTAATTCTTCTAAAGGTCATAATATATCTTGGGATTTCTATTACAGATGGAATTTACAAATGGATGTGGAAGTTATTCATATAGAAAACGGATCACCAGTCCATCAGCGGTTCAGCGTAAACCCCAGTGATCAATCAAAATGTCTGTGCCATGTTGGATTTGTTTGTGTGGGTTACTGCTATTTCTTATGCATGCTGCACTCCGGTTCAAACAGCTGAGGCTCATTTGCGTGGGGGGAAAAAAATGCGTTCTCTAGATTCACAATCAGGCTTTTAGTTGATTTCCTGCGCCTCGCTTAGCTGCCGAGCTTAAATTTGACTGCGTGTTTATAGATGACAGGAAATCACACCGTGAACTAAACCACATCGCTGCACAACCGAACAAAACCAAGAAGTCTGTTTGTATTCTCTCTTTCCCAAATCTATCCCTTTGCTTATACAAAAGTGTTGCAGATAGAAATCATAAAAGAAAAGGGTTTTGGAGAAACATCTACGCACGCATTGGACAAAATGAGCCGTCATATCTCTCTCTTTCTCTTTCAGTGTTTCCATCAGCATTCGCTGATTCTTTGCTTTTGACAATTAGGGAACAAATGTAAAATTCAGGACGGCTTGAACTCCCGAATTCACCCACGGCGTCCCCGTGTATTCGCACCCATGCTCATTAGCTTTCACATCTTCATGCTAGCTATGAAAAGCAGGCCACTAATTAAAAGTGCGATGTGGGGGAAATGAAGAGCGCCCAGTATGTGGCTCGTATGTGACAGGGCTAAGCGGGTTTGGTTCTCCCATCCCATCCAGAGACAGCACCAATTAAAAGCCAGGGGGATGAGCTGAAAAGAGCCACTGTCTTTCAAGCGGAGCTGGGCCGCATTATGCTAATGTCCCCGAATAAGTGGCCAGCACAGGCTTAATAATGTGCTACTAGTTGTGTTCAAATATTGGCTTCTCAGCTCTGACCCACACCAGCCAACGATGATATTACAGCTTCGATGGTTAGCTAATAAATCAGATCTCGCCAGGGGGAAAGAAAAACGAGATGGGAAGAAGAGGCTTGGATGACTCCACAGTGCCATCTGGTGGCTGAGGAGGAAAAGGTCTCATGCTTCTTTTGAAAAGCAGCTCTCTGTGGTTTAATCCCCAAAATCTCCAGATTCATTAGTGGGTGCAGAATCATATTCCTCACTCTCTTTACTATTTAGAGAAATTATTTACAGGGCAAAATATTCTTCAGGTTCTCCCTCCCTCCATCCTTCTCTCTCTCTCTCTCTCTCTCTCTCTCTCTCTCTCTCTCTCTCTCTCTCTTAATTTTTAATTTGAGCTTATGTTCATCATCCTGATTTACCTGAATTAACATGATAAGTATGTAATCTGTAAATTAATCTATCTATCTATCTATCTATCTATCTATCTATCTATCTATCTATCTATCTATCTATACAAATCTTTAGAATTAAAAATATATTCTTAGTCAAACTTTTATTTATTTCCTTTAATCTTCTAATTTATTTCACGTTTTCTTCATTACGACGTCAAAAGCTGAATATATAACAGAGAAAGAAATCATAACAGGGAGCATTTTGCAAAAGGTTTATTTTTTTTTTTAAGTTTTATTAAACATTATTTATTTATTTTATTTATTCTTCATATACTGCAATGAATCACTGACCATCACAAAATGTATTTATGAATTTAATGCACATTATTGTGTATGTTTAATGAAACTTATGGTTGTATGTTATTTATACCACCAAGTAGTTAAGAGGTAAGGGCCTCACCCAAGGGCCCAGCACTTGCAGCTTGGTGGTGCTGGGATTTGAGCTCATGATCTTCCGATTAGAAGTCCAACATCTTAACTATTATGCTACCACCTCCCCTTTTGCCCAGCATCACCAGAAACCAGAAGCTCATTCAGGATTCACTTTTTCTTTCGTTTCGAGGCATTTGAATGAGACCCGCATCATTTGTGCTACTGCAGGGAATTAGTGAAGGTAATGGCTTGTCATTGTTTTGCCAGTAGGAGCTTTTGAATATGTTGATTAAATCAGCTCCAGCCATCGCCTCTGTAGGGAAACATCAGCACCCCTGGGGCTCTGCTCTCCAGAAACCACGACTCACTCAAAAAGGAAAAAAAACCCTGCCAGATGTTTCAGTTCCTGAGGCAAAAATATTCTCGAAGCGCCTTTCAATTTCAACGAAGACTGGAGGAAATAGAGAGGAAGAAAAAAATCTGCAGTTTCTTATTCGATCTGACTGTAGAAAAAAATGCTTGAGTTAAACTTGGCACAGGGTCCATGTAGCATTTTTTAGCAGTTTTTGTGTGTGTGTGTGTGTGTGTGTGTGTGTGTGTGTGTGTGTGTGTGTGTGTGTGTGTGTGTGTGTGTGTGTGTGTAAAATAAAACAAAAATGAGGATGATTTTTTTTACAATACATTTTTTTTTATTTAAAAAAAAAATACAATTGCAAAAATAAACTGTATATTAGTTGTATTTTATTTGGTTTTAAGCAAAGAATTTGCACACAAAATGTAAATGAGGAAATGAGCAAATTATTAATTAATGTAGTAATTAATTGTTAATTAATTGTTAATTAATTACTAAAATTTTTTGTCTATATTTTGCTACAGGTTTGTACGTTCAAATCAATCGCATTGAAAAAAATTTCATCTTCATGTGATCATTAAAAACAATTCTGAAACACTTCCTGTCAACTAAAATGGTCTAAATATTCCAAATTATGAGCTCAGTAATAACCAGCGTTTGTGTGTGAACAGTTACACCAAATAGACCACATGTGTTGAATTGTTTTGGGTCTTTCATTTTTCAACCATTGTAATACTGTCATACATTTTTTTATCCTTTTGTTGTTAGATTTTACATCTGGAGACAAGTTTGAAGACAAGTTTGGGGACAAGTTACGTCCTTGTTATAATACAGTTTTGTTTTCTCAGTTAAAAAGACAAACAAAAATCACATACAGCTTCAAACACAAAATAAGTTTTTCCTCAGGTGAAAAAAACATCCTCCATAGTGCAGGCACTGGAGACTTCTTTCATTACTGTTTACTAATATTATTAATAATCATAATATCCCGGATTAAACCGTTCGGTTCGTGAAATCTATACATATTTTTAATTGTTTTTTTTTATTGTTCATACAAGTTATGTCGATCGATTGATGCTATGGAAACTATATACTGGTACCACCATGATCACAGAGTAAACTTGTGATGTTATGACATTCTGGGTTTAACGGTGCTCTCGTTTTATTCCAAATCAAATCTGTAAAATTTGTAAAATAAAATAAAAAGATGGATGACGGATTGTGTGGATGCTACTGCCATCTTGTGGCTGATCACAGTATGATCACACAGTCATTACTGTGGCTTTATTTTTTTGTCAGAACTCTCATGGGCAGCAAAGTTCATTTTATTAGTGTGACTTCATGTCAGTGTGTGTGTGTGTGTGTGTGTGTGTGTGTTGGGGGGGTTTAGGAAGCAGGAGCGAGAGGCTTTTTAATTAGTGTCTACAGGGTGTAAGGAGTTTGGATTAGCTCCACGTCCCGAGCTCACTCTAGGGTGCACTTGAACTTTGGCGAACATGCCGGTTTGATTAAGGCTTCATTTGCATAGCCGCCCCTGTGTCTTCAGGCTGCGGCCCCCAGGATCAGGTTTCAGTGGGGAAGTCTGGCAGCAGAGCACCTACATTTCTCTGTGGCAGTGAAGGATGAAAAAAACCACACAGCTACTCATTCTGACCAGTAGATTCGCCATCTGCAGGCAGGCCATGAGGCCGTGCTCCCAAATATAGCATGAGCACAGCCTGGAGGGATAAAAGGTGGATATTTTAGCTTGTCCATCACAGATCACTGGAGCAACATCCTGATTGTTAATTTGAGCTCTTGTGTCACTTTTTACATACGGCTTCATGAGAAGAATTGTGTTTGCCTGTGCTCCATAGATCACCTGGTGGAATTATTGGAAATAATTTTTCACAGCATTTTAATGTTGCCTTTCCTTTTGTTCTGATCATATAAATAAAACAATAAAAAAAAAAAACAAGAACAAAAAGATAAAATGTAAAAGAATTAAAAATTGCAACGATAAATAAATAATTAATAATAATAAATGTTTTTAAATAAATAAATAAAGAAGAAATAAAATTGATAAATGCATTTAAAAGTGAAATTTAAAAAAATTATAATTAATAAATAAATACATACATTTAAAAGTTAAATATAAAAAAATCTATTGGTATGTAATAAAGTAAAAAAAATAATACTGCAAGAGAGCAAATATATACATTTAAAAGTGTAAGTAAAAAATAAATAAGTAAGAAAAGTAGGTTATTATAAAACATAAATACCATACATTTCAATGTAATTACTAAATAAAGAAGTTAAATAAATAACAATATAAATATATAAGTATATTTGTTCATTTGTTAAATGAAAAGAATTAACACATAAATTATGTATCATATTTTTCAGGAGTTTTTTTCACAAGAAAATGGGTTCAGAACATTTTTCCAAGCACACGCACTCGATTACGTCTTGAATTCCCCACAGGATTTAGAACATTTTTTCCCCCCACTTTGTTGCACTGAACTCGTCGCTGAGACTTGGATTTCCGAAGCCATCAGTGCACGAGTTTCTGACGTGATGTAAATCAGCGGTGTTGAAGTCACCTCTCTCAATCCTGTTTGTTTAAACACTCTTTTTACGAGGCCTCTGTTTCTTTAGGCTTCCCCAAAAGTCCGTGACCCTGTGACCTGCACATGTGCACTGCGGTGTCATTTTTAATATCCCGCCTGCTGATCATGCCTCGGGTCTGAGCGGGGCCGAGTGACGCTCGCTGCCTCATGTCATAATTTATTACATGCCATTTTTCTTACGCGGCTCGCGTTTACTGCAGCTGCCAGAATGGCAACTGGCGAAGCTTAAGAGCATTATCTGGAGGATTGTTTTGCATATATTACAGGGTTAAGTGCAAACCAATCTGGTTTATACAAACACAAGAAATTTAAACAACGAGCACATTGAGGCTGATGAGTACCGTGCCTGCTTGGCCCCCTGCTCTCTCTCTCTCTCGCTCTCCTGCTCTCTCTCTATGGTCCATGGCCTGTTTGAGCCTGATTGGTTGTTTAAAACACAAAGCTGACTTTGATTACATTACATAAAGTTCTGCATGGATGATTCGTGCACCGCAGATAGACAGAAGCACCGTCATGGAGTGGAAAAAAAGACAAGTGGTTTTCGGAACTTGAAGGACAGTTTATGCAAGTCCATATGGAATGGGCCAAATTATAGGAGTCTGATTGCTTGTGTCCAGGAAAGTAAAACACTGCTCTGTGGTGTATCCACAGTAACCTCTGTGTGTGTTTGTGACGTTCCTGTAGCGAGTATGCCACTTTTTTTTTTTCCACTCTCGCAGCTGCAGATCGTTCGAGGCTCACATCCGTGTCCGTGAGGCGGGTTTCCTCTTGCTGAGGAAATGTTCGCTTTTTTCATCAGATGAAATGGAATCTCACAGCAAACTTGCAGATATTAAATAAGTAAGAAATAAAACACTAGACAGTATAAAAGTAGCTATGAATGGAGTTGAGTATAAAAAGTGGTGTTCCTTCTCCTGCACATCATCACCTTTATAAGAGAAGAGAAAATCCTTATTCCATACACTCTCACCAAAACTGTGACCTTCTCATTTAACACTTTTTAAAGAAAATTAAGTACAAATACTTCGTTGCTGTATTTAAGTTCAGTTCCAGTGGAGAAAATGAGATGCAGTGCCCTATAAGATTCCACCATGTGCAAAAAAATATGCAGTGCCCTGTATTTTTTAGAAAGTATAATAAAGTGCCCTTTAGGATGTCTTTCCCATGAATAATGCATAATACAGTGACCACTGAAACATGATCAGGTGCCCTAAAGGGTGACTTCTTTATGAGTGGGAAAGAAGTTCCCTTTAGTTGTTGTTGTTCCAATAAACAATATGTAATGCAAAGCCTTTAGAGCACCTTATGTGCAAGGAAACATTATCAAATGCCATAATCGGTGACATTCCTGTGGAAACAATGAGGTGCAGTGCCCTATAGGATTGCACTATGTGCAAGAAAATATGGAGTGCCCCATATTATCTTGCAAATACAGGACAATATGATGAAGTGCCCTTTAGGGCGTTGTTCCAATAAAGAATGCATAATGCAGTGACCAATAAGAGATGACCAGGTGTAGAGAAAATGAGACAAGGTGCCTTATAGGATTTCTTTGTGGGTTGGGAAATATGATTGAGTTCCCCTATAGGGTGACATTCAAATAGAGAATATACAGTTGTTCCTAAATGCAAGAAAACATGATGAAGTGCCATATTGACTGACATTTCTGTGGAGAAAATAAAATGCAGTACAGCACATCTCATCCCGTGTTCTCCTACAACAATGATGACAACCATCTTACTGACTATAAGGAAAGCTTGATTTTTTTCTTCAAGCCATTCTGACAACATGGTAAACTCTCAGGCTCAGCTGTAGCCTTTCAGCAGGGGTCTAAATTCATATCTGAGGCACGGCACTAAAATTGTCTTGGCGTTTTAAAATGGAACACCTCCGTGTGTGATGGAAAAAAATCCGTCTGTGTGCCGTGTTCTGCTCCGCACTCGCCAGTAAAAGGGGGAAACATTCGCGGTCATGGCACGGCCGGGGCGAGGGGAGCAGTTCGCCACAGCCATCGCTGAGTTTCCCACACAGCCATCGGATTACGTTACAGATTAAAAAGGCAGAAAGAGACTCGCCTTGTGGGCTTTTCCCCTCACTGGTGCCTCTTTTGGGTTTTAGACTTCATAATCCCCAAAAAAAGCAATAACAATAGATTCATGTTGGTGTTGGCACACCAGTGGAGGCATCCACAAAACACTGTTAAAGTAAAATCCCTGTTAAAATCCA